>NC_081397.1:1082500-1350000 GCF_030684315.1 Stegostoma tigrinum | reverse complement strand
ATGAACTGGTTAAAGTCTGATGTGTGCTCGTCAAGCTATATATTTCCTTTCGTTCTGTCATGTTTAAATTATTCAAAATAGCGCTTTTTCTAAGTGACAAATAAAAGCTTTCCATTGTGTTTAATTGTATTCTTTCTTAAAATATACAGTACAATTGAAATTAAAATTAAATATAAGAATGGCTGACCCAAGACCAAAAGGTTAATTAGTTCCAGATTTTAATCAATGGATTTGAAAAGAATGAGAGGTGATCTAATTTAAGTATTTTGATTATACTAAGTACTCCAGTTAAAAATAATTCAGGGAAATTTTTTGCTCATTGATGTGATTTTTGAAATCTATACAATGCACTCTGCAGCTCACAAAGTTGAAGGTAATTCTCGTGAAATTGAAACGTTTCACTCAGAAGTTTCTCTTCGATCACCCTAACGTCCAGGAGATACCTCATATTTCAGCTTAATGAACTCCATGCTTAATGAATTTACTTGTTTCAATATTGTCATCCATTTGCTTACTTTAGCTTTTGCATATTCAGGCCAAAATGCAATTTTTTTTTCTGCAGTGTTAAAATTGTAAGAATAAAAAATAACTCATTCATATACCCATGACTTGTAAAATGGCTGTATCCCTTCACTGTGTTCGATAATGGATGAATGTCAATCACCTCCAAACAATCATGAAATTCGCATTGTGTGAGAATATTAACTGTTGATTTACAAAGTGATATCAGCCCACAAGGCTTTCATGAAAAAATATTCTTTCTTTCTTTTAGTTAATGTCATGGTGATTGCAATCCTATCTCGGGGAAAATGTGGTCTCTCCATCTGCACGACTCGCTATTTGATTGCCATGGCAACAGCAGATCTCTTGGTTATTGTCACTTATGTCATAGTGTGGCGAATCAGTTCTTATTACTTTCCGGGTGCCGTCCTGATCTTCCACGCTTCCTGCAGTGTCAATCTTGTTTTAAGCCGTATAGCAATAGAAGGTTCTGTCTGGTTCACTGTCATGTTCACGTTTGACCGATTTCTGGCCATTTGCTGCCAGAATCTGAAGACAAAGTACTGCACCGAGACTACAGCCACAATAGTCATATCAACAACATCCATTCTTGTCTGTTTAAAAAACATTCCCCACTACTTTGCAGTTGAACCTGTAATTATCATCAACTATGTGCCAACATTCTGTGTTGAGAAGCAGAGCTATTATACGGAGATAGGATGGATCATCTTTGATTGGTTTGTCACAGCCTTAACTCCATTACTTCCATTTGCATTAATTCTCATTCGCAACATTCTGACAGTCAGGCACATTTTTGTAGCCAGTCGAGTGCGTAAGCAGTTGAGGGGTCAGATCAAGGGAAAGAATCACAGCGACCCAGAGATGGAGAGCAGAAAGAAGTCAGCAATTTTACTCTTCACCATATCAGGTAACTTGTTACTTCTGTGGTTGACGTATCTTATTGAATTTGTTCATTATAACGTAACAGGAACAGACCACAGAGATTACAATGATTCTGAATACATTCTTCAACAAGCTGGATACATACTGATGAATTTATGTTGTTACACGAACACATTTATTTACGTTGTTACACAATCAAAGTTCAGAGATCAACTTCAAAGCATGATGAAGTACCCAGTTAATTTCATCGCTCAACTAACAAAGAAAGCAAGAGTGTTTGAGTGACAGCAATGACGATCTGTTATGTCATTTTTTACAGAAAAATCGTGACAGATCATTTATGTTAATGTTATCTTGTTTGGGTTTTTTTTTGGCCTTGTTGTTTAACAAGTGATACGTTTGATTAACTTAAGTCAAATAAACGTTCAGAGATAATGGGAACTGCAGATGCTGGAGAATCCAAGATAACAAAGTGTGGGGCTGGATGAACACAGCAGGCCAAGCAGCATCTTAGGAGCACAAAAGCTGACATTTTGGGCCTGAACCCTCCATAAAAAAAGAGCGATGGGGAGCGGATTCTGAAATAAGTACAGAGAGGGGGGAGGCGGACTGAAGATAGATAGATGAGAAGATAGGTGCAGGAGAGAGTATGGATGAGGAGGTAGGGAGGGGATAAGTCAGTCCAGACAGGTCAAGAGGGCAAGATGAGGTTAGTCGGTAGGAAATAGAGGTGCAGCTTGAGGTGGGAGGAGGGGATAAGTGAGAAGAAGAACAGGTAAGGGAGGTGGGGACGAGCAGTGTTTGTTTGCGGTGGTGGAAGGGGAGGTTTTAAAGCAGGTGAAGTCCACATTGATACCATTGGGCTGCAGGGTTCCTAAGCGGAGTATGAGTTGCTGTTCCTGCAATCTACGGATGTCTTCATTATGACACTGCAGGAGGCCCAGGATGGACATGTCGTCTAAGGAATTGGACGGGGAGTTGAAATGTTTCACGACTGGGCGGTGCATTTGTTTATTGTGAACCGAGTGTATTTGCTCTGCAAAGCGGCCCACAAGCCTCCGCTTGGTTTCCCCAATGTAGAGGAAGCCACACCGGGTACAGTGGATGCAGTATACCACATTGGTGGAAGTGCAGGTGAACATCTGCTTGATGTGGAAAGTCATCTTGGGGCCTGGGATGGGGGTGAGGGAGGAGGTGTGGGGGCAGGTGTAGCACTTCCTGTGGTTACAGGGGAAGGTGCTGGGTGTGGTGGGGTTGGAGGGGAGTGTGGAACGGACAAGGGAGTCGTGGAGAGATTCATCTCTCTGGAAGGCAGACAAGGGTGGGTTGGGAAAAAAATGTCTTTGTTGTTGGGGTCAGATTGTAGATGGAGGTAGTGTCGGAGGATGATGCGTTGTATCCGGAGGTCAGTAGGGTGGTATGTGAGGACTAGGGGCATTCTCTTGGGGTGGTTATTGCGAGGGTGGGGTGTGAGTGATGAGGTGCAGGAAATGAGGTAGACGCAGTCATGGGCGTTCTTGACAACTGGGGTTCGTGGGGGTAGTTGTGGTCCTTGAAGAATGAGGGCATCTGGGATGCGCAGGAGTGGAATGCCTCATCCTGGGAGCAGATGCGACGGATGCGAAGGAATTGGGAATAGGGGATGGAATTTTTGCAGGAAGATGGGTGGGAGGAGGTCTATTCCAGCTAGCTGTGTGAGTCACATTATCTCTGACCACAATATTAACTAATTGAAACTCTCTTCTTACGTCAGTCCTACAAACACAGCAATGAGTCTGACTTCAATTTGTCTGGTCCAGAAAACTTTGATTTTTTTTCAGTTTATTGTTTCAATGCTGCACTATTGATTTTTACATTTTCAAAGCTAATTCATACCTTTGTGTTCTGGCAAGGACGCTGCATGAATAAAAGCAAAGTAACCAATTGCAAACTGGATGGCCGGGGTAGTTCAGAATTAGGTGGGAAAGGTAACTGGGAGGGAGGGAGCGGTTGAATCTGTCTTAAGGCATCTACCAGGGACAATTCCACAATTATATTGTTATTGCTATCATCCAAAATCTGAGAAGGAAAGAGCTGATCAATACAGGATTATATAAACATTCTTCCACTGCCACTGAGTTTAAGTACTGTGGAAATCCCTCTTAAATAGCACTTTTTTTTCTGAAACCACCGAACATGAACTTCAAGAGTTCAGCCAGTTGCAGCATCATCTGCTCAACAGCTTCGAGTGAATAGGAACTTCTGCACTACCAAGTAATTGGGGAACGGTTTAAAGAAAAGGTGGATTGGAAAAACGAAAACCTGTGCTTCTTGTGTCTCAGGTGATGTGATCCAATTTACCTGAAAAAATAAATATCAAACAACACCCTCAGGCAGAAAAAGCTGTCGATGGCGTGGGGTGGTCGAAAGTTCGGGGAACTGACGGGCAATTAATTCAGACTAGCACTACGGTATTGGTAAATTCATAGCAATTACCAGAGGGCATTGGGCCTCGTTTGTGGAATGGTGGTTTGTCGGAGCAGAGGGACTAGGTAATGTAGCCCTTCTCTGCTCCGACAAACCACCAAAAATTAATAACAAATGCCATCATGCATTCAATGGCAGGGCAGCAAATCTCCAAAATGTGACAAAAGAATCACCTCTTCCTGAAATGCCATCTCAGAGCATATCTACGAAATTATAATGCGTGTCATACACAAGAAAGTGAACTAACTCGGTATGATGAGCACTTTTTCTGAAGAGGGGTCATGACCCGAAATGTCAACTTTCCTGCTCCTCTGATGCAGCCTGGCCTGCTGTGATCCTCCAGCTCCACACTGTGTTAACTATAAACACTGTGCCTCCCAGAATTAGGTCACAACCCTGTAACTCGGCAGTCAGCAATTCTCTTGCTGTTCTGCCAAGGTCTCATTTCCACCTCTGATGTCCAACACAGTAATGCTAACATTTTAGGGGAAAGGGTGGCTCCAATCAGACACTGAAGCTTGAAGCAATCAAAAAGAAAAAAAAATACACGATCAGGTCTTCACTCTGAACATTTTTCAGAACATGGGAACGTAAGAACTAGGAGTGGGAGTAGGTAATGTAGCCCTTCTAGCCTCTCCATCATATAACATGATCAAGATGGATCTTGTCCTGTTCTCAACTCCATTCTCCTGATTTCTCTCACAGCCCTTTCTCTCGCTATTCATTAGAAAAATATTTTTTTTTCTTGAATCTGTTGACTGATGTTGTCTCCATTGTGCGCTGAGGTGGTTAATTCCAACACTAGGAGAGAAGTGGTGTTTCCTCATCTTAGTTTTGAACCTACCTCCTCTCACTCTATATCGATGATCTCTTGCTTGAGACTGTCCCACGAGGGGAAACATCTGTGTGACGTCCTCTTTATCAATCCTCTTTCTGCATTTTATGTCACTCAAACAAATTTCGATTCGAAAACATTGATTTTACTGCTGTATGTTGTTTCTCACATTGCAACAATAAACTGTTTTGGAACGCTGGAGCAAAAATATTCTATTTAAACAGAAAGGGAAAGAAACATTGCAGCATGGCTTTGTTGATGTGTTTATGATGAAAGAACTCATGCCTTTTTTTTTAGAAACACAGAGACACAGCAGATAGGAGCAGGAGGAGGTCGTGCTACCCTTTGAGCCTGCTCTGCCATTTTTTTGCGATCAGGACTGATTGTCCAACTCAGTAGCCTAATCCTGCTTCCTCTCCATAATCTTCTGTTCCATTTGCCCCAAGTGCTGTATCTAATCACCTCTTGAATACATTCAATGTTTTGGCATCAACTACGTCCTGTGGTAATGAGTTCCAGAGGCTCACAACACTTCAGGTGAAGAAATGTCTCCTAGTTTTCATTTGAAATCATCTCCCCCGAATCCTCATACTGTGGCTTCTGGTTCTTGACACACCCACCATTGGGGACAAATCCCTGCATCTACCCTGCACGTTTAATTACCTTCCATCTGATCTTAACATTACGAAAATAACCGCTGTGTATGTTCCTCAGATGAAGGTGTTTCTTCTTGCAGAGGCAAAAAAGCAAAGCTTGGAATATTGGAAAATAGATGGAGATTACAAGTATTTGGAGGAAGAAAACAAAACAGGAGGCTTATACTATTTGTTTGTCCACGTATGCAGTTATCCATCTGATTATTGATTTATTAGCCACTTAACTGTCATCAAGACAAACAAACTGAGAACTACGTCAAAGAACATGTGAAAATCAACAAATGTTTATTGTCGTAATGCAGACAATTCCAATATTAAAAACATGAAAAGACATATTGAAGCAGAAACGATTTAGTCCCATATAAATAACGAATTTAAATTCTCACAAGCATGAATAAGTTTGTCGTTTCATTTTCCTTCCATCAAATGCATTTCATTGTCTTGAGCCTTGCAAAAGACATGCCATAGAGTCATAGACTACAGAAATAAACCTCACGGTCTATCATGTCTGGGCCACCCAAAAACTCCAGAATTTAACGGTCCAAGTTCTCTTAATCTTGGATTGATTCTGTCCCTTGCACTTTAAGGACACATCCAGATATTTTTTGAGAGTGTCTGCCTCCAACACTCATGGACACAGCGCGTTCCATGATTCTGCCACACTCTAGCTGTAAAACAAATCGAGACTTCAACTGAAAGAGCACAGAAACTGACCTGACTGTACTACCAAGCTATGTGGGCCATAATCCCAAGTTAAAGTAGTTCCATTTGCCTACACATGCCCCATATCAAAGAACAAATAAGAAAGGACGGCGAAAATTACAGCACAGGAACAGGCCCTTCGGCCCTCCAAACCTGCACCGATCGAGAGCCTTTGTCTGAACCTGTCATCGATTTTCTATGGGTCTGTATCCCTTTGTTCCCTGCCCATCCATGTACCTGTCCAGATCAATCTTAAAGGACCCTATCGTGTCTGCATTTATCACCTCTGCTGGCAACACGTTCCAGGCACCCACCAACCTCTGCGTAAAGAACTTTCCAGGCATATCTCCCTTAAACTTTCCTCCTCCACTTTAAACTCATGACCCCTGGTAATTGAGTCCCCCACTCTGGTAAAAATATTCTTGCTATCCACCTTGTCTATACCCCTCATGATTTTGTCAACCTCAGTCAGGTCCCGCTCTCTTTCCGTCTTTCTAATGAAAATAATCCTAATCTACTCAATCTTTCTTCATAGCTAGCGCCCTCCATACCAGGCAACATCCTTGTGAATCTCCTCTGCACCGTCTCCAAAGAATCCACATCCTTTTGGTAATGTGGCAACCAAAACTGTACACAGTACTCTAAATGTGGCCAAACCAAAGTCCTATACAACTGCAACATACCCTGCAACTCTTGTACTCAACACACCGTCTGATGAAATGAAGCATGCCAGATGCCTTCTTGGCCACCTTACTGACCTGTGTTGCCACCTTCAGGGAACAATAGACCTGAATACCCAGATCTCTCTGTTCATCAACTTTCCCCAGGACTTTTCCATTTACTGTATAGATCGCTCTTGAATTAGATCTTCCAAAATGCATCACCTCGCATTTGCTCGGAATGAACTCCATCTGCCATTTATCTGCCCAACTCCCCAGTCTATCTATATTCTGCTGTAATCTCTGACAGTCACCTTCAATATATGCTACTCCACCAATCTTTGTGTCATCTGCAAACTTGCTAATCAGTCCACCTACACCTTCCTCCAAATCATTTACGCATATCACAAACAACAGTGGTCCCAGCACAGATCCCTGTGGAACACCACTAGTCACAGGTCTCCAATTTGAGAAACTCCCTTCCGCTACTACTCTCTGTCCCCTGTTGCCGAGCCAGGTTTTTTTTTATTCCACTTAGCTAGCACACCCTGGGCCCCATGCAACTTCACTTTCTCCATCTGCCTGCCATGGGGAACCTTATCAAATGTCTTACTGAAGTCCATGTATATGACATCTACAGCCTTTCCCTCATCAATCAACGTTGTCACATCCTCAAAGAATTCTATTAAGTTGGTAAGACATAAACTTCCCAGCAGAAAACCATGTTGTCTATCACTGATAAGCCCATTTTCTTCCAAATGGGAATAGAACCTTTTCCTCAGTATCTTTTCCAGCAGCCAACTTGCCACTGATGTCAGGCTCACCGATCGATAATTATCCGGATTTTCCTTGCTACACTTCTTGAACAAGGGGACAACATTAACAATTCTCCAGTCCTCCGGAACCTCATCAATGCCTAAGGATGCTGCAAAGATATCTGTTAAGGCCCCAGCTATTTCCTCTCTTGCTTCCCTCAATAATCTGGGATAGATCCCATTTGGACCTGGGGACTTGTCCACCTTAATGCCTTTTAGGATACCCAAAACTTCCTCCTCCCTTGTGTCAACTTGACCTAGATTAAGCAAACATCTATCCCTAACCTCAACGTCTGTCATGTCCCTCTCCTTGGTGAATACTGATGCAAAGTACTCATTAAGAATGTCACCCATTTTCTCTGACACAGCACATAACTTTCCTTTTTTGTCCTTAAGTGGGCCAACCCTTTCTCCAGTTACTTTCTTGCTCTTTATGTATGAATAAAAGGCTTTGAGATTTTCCTTAACCATGTTTGCTAAAGTTATCTCATGTTCCCTTTTAGCCTTCTTATTTCCTCATTTCAGATTCACCTGACATTCCCGATATTCTTCCAAAGGTTCGTATGTATTCAGTCGCCAAGACCTCAGTACGCGTCATTTTTCCTCTTAGCTCGTATCAGAATTTCACCTGTCATCAATGGTTCTCGAATCTTGCCATTTCTATCGCTCATTTTCACAGGAACATGCCTCTCATACACACTGAACAACCTCTCTAAAAGCCAAATGTGGATTTACCTTCAAACAGCTGCTTCCAATCTTCGTTCCCCAGATCCTGCCAAATTTTGGTATAGTTAGCCTTCCCCCCCAATTTCAAACGCTTCCTTTAGGACCACTGTCATCTTTGTCCGTGAGTGTTGTAAAACGTATGGAATTGTGGTCACTATTTCCAAAGTAGTCCCCAACTGTAGTTTCAACCACCTGGCCGGGATCATTCCTCAACACCAGCTTCAGTATGGCCTCTTCCCAAGTTGGACTACATACATACTGCTCTAGAAATCCCTCCTGGATGCTCCTTATGAATTCGACTCCATCTGACCCCTAACAGTAAGTGAATCCCAGTCAATGTTGGGAAAATTAAAATCTCAAATCACCACCATTCTTTGGCTCCTACACCATTCTGTTTACATTTTTGTATCTCTATCTCACACTCGCTGTTGTGAAGCCTGTAGTACAGCCCCAACATTGTTACTGCACCCTTCCTATTTCTGAGTTCTGCCCATCTTGCCTCACTGCGCGAGTCGTCTTGAGTACCCACCTTCAGTACAGCTGCGATATTGTCTTTGACCAGTAATGCAACTCTTCCACCTCTTTTAGCTCCCTTCCTCTCCCGCCTGAAGCATCACTGTCCTGGGACATCCAGTTGCCAATCATGCCCTTCCCTCAATCAAGTCTCAGTAATAGCAATAACATCATACTCCCAGGTACCAATCCAAGCCAGAAGTTCATCTGCCTTATCTACTACACTTCTCGCATTAAAACAAATGCACCGCAGACCACCTGTACCTTTGTGTTCATCATTTGCTACCTGCCGACTTTTCGCTTTAGTCGCACTGACTTCATTATCTAGTTCCCTACAGTCTTTAGTTACTCTCTCCTTTATGTGCAATAACCTGTTCCCATCCGCTGCCACATTAGTTTAAACCCTCCCCAATCGTGTTCGCAAAAGCACGCCCAAGGATATTGGTTCCAGTCCAGCCCAGATGTAGACCGTCCAATTTATAATAGTCCCATCTTCCCCAGAACCGATCCCAATGTCCCAAAAATCTGAACCCCTCCCTCCTGCACCATCTCTCGAGCCACACATTCATCCTGGCTATTCTTTCATTTCTGCTCTAACTAGCTAATGGCACTGGTAGCAATCCTGAGATTACTACCTTTGAGGTCCGACTTTTGAACTTGGCTCCTTACTCCCCAACTTCTGCTTGTAGGGCCACATCCCATTTTCGACCTATATCGTTGGTGTCTATATGCACCATGACAACTGTCTGTTCGTCCTCATCCTTCAGAGTGTTCTGCAGCCGATCGTAGATATCCCTGACCCATGCACCTGGGAGGCAACATACCATTTGGGAGTCTCATTTTCAACCACAGAGTCGCCTATCTACTCCCCTTACAAATGAATCCTCAATGACTATAGCCCTTCCACTCATTTTCCCGCTCTTCTGTACAGCAGGGCCAGCCACGGTGCCATGAACCTGGCTCCTGCTGCCTTGCCCTGGTGAACCTTGTCCCCCAACAGTATCCAAAACGGTTTTGGAGGGAGATAACTGCAGGGGACACCTGCACTGCCTTCCTGCTCTTTTTTTGCCTTTTGGTCACCCATTCCCTTTCTCCCTCAGCAATCCTAATCTTCTGTGTGACCAATTCGCTAAACATGCTGTCCACAACCCCCTCAGCATCGCATATGCTCCAAAGTGAGTCCACCCGCAGCTCCAGAGCCACCATACAGTCTAACAAGAACTGCAGCTGGACACAGACTTTCTGCATGTGAAGGAGCCAGGGACATCAGCCGTGTCCCTGAGCTCCCACATTCATGAACAGGAGCATGACACGGGCCTGGTGCTGCCCAAAAAGCTGAAGGCCGTTCCCACTCGAGGTAAGCTTATTAAAGTGGGAAAACTTTGGGTGGTGCTGCATTGTCAGAGAGTCAGGACTGAGGAAAAGCTTAACTGTCAGAGAGCAAACTTTAATGGAGTGCTTGGGTCCTGTACTGAAAGGAAGCTGCACTGTCAGAGGGTCAATATTAAGAGAGTGCTGCACTGTCAGAAGGTCAATGATGACAGAGTGTTGCCCTGTGGAAAGGCCTTCATTGGAAAAGATCTACCCTGTCAGAGGTTCTATATTAAGAGTGAGCTTCATTGTCGGAGGGTTAGTGACGAAAGGGTGCTGCCCTGTGAGAAGACCTGTACTGAAAGTAAGCCGCCTTGTCAGAGGGTCTATATCCCTGTCAGTGCCGACCCTGCTCTGTGCAGCACTCCCTCAGTTCTGACCCACCTCAGTTCTGAACTCCTCATTCCAGCACTCCCTCATTGCAGCACTCCCTCACTGCTGACACTTCTCAGTGTTGACCCCACTCTGTGCAGCACTACCTCAGCTCTGACCCACCTCAGTTCTGACCCACCTCAGTTCTGAACTCCTCATTCCAGCACTCCCTCAGTGCAGCACTCCCTCACTGCTGACACTTCTCAGTGCTGACCCCACTTTGTGCAGCACTACCTCAGCTCTGACCCACCTCAATTCTGACCCAACTCACTTGTGAACCACTTCAGTTCTGACCCACCTCAGTGCAGCATTTCCTCAGTGCAGCACTTCCTCATTGCTGACCCCTCTTAGTGCTGACCCCAATCTGCACTGAGGGTGGCCAACACTGAAGGGAGGTTAGCACTGAGGGAGTGCTGAACTGATGGGGCGCCATCACTGATGGGGTTCAGCACTAAGGGCTGTCAGTACTGAGTGAGGTCATCATAGAGGGAGGTCTACGCTGGGGGTCAGCACTGAGAGAGTGCTGCACCGCAGGAATGCTGCACTGAGGGAGTGCTGCCCTGATCGAGGGGGTGCTAGACTGAAGGGTTGTCAGCACGGAGAGAGTGTTGCACTGAGTTGTGGGGTGGTGTTCAGCACTGAGGGAGTGCTGCACTGTGTGAGGCCAGCTTTGGGGAGGTCAGCACTCGGGGGTGTCAGCACTGATTGGGGCTCAGCACTGAACTGGGGTCAGCACTGAGCGGGGTCAGCACTGGGGAAGAGCTGCACTGAGGCAGTGCTGCAATGAGGGGGGGGCGATTTTCAGGGAGTACTGCACTGCCAGGGCATCAGTAATGCTGCAGTAGTGTCAATAACGAAGGAATTCTGCAGTGTCACAGGGTTAATATTAAGGGAGTACTACAGTTTCAGAAAGTTAATGTTGATGGGGCCGTTGGGTAAAGTGGTGATGGGTAAGTAATAAGTCATGTTACACTACTGAAGGTTCAGCATTGACAGAAAGCCTCCCTCTCAGAGTGTCAATATTTGTACATATCTCTGCCATATCTTTGACTGCGATGTCATTCCTATTCCTCGCTTCTTTCGGGTACTTATCCTTCTGCCACTTGAAGTCTTTCTTGCTTCAAGTTCTAACTTCATCATTTCCAACTCAAATGTTCTTCCCCTTTCTTCTTTCTCCTTTTCTCTCTGTTTTCCCTGCCTGTAACTGTAATTCAAACTGTCTCCCCTTCATTTCATTCTCGAACTCGAGTTGTATTATTTGCATTTTAAGCTTTCTCTAACTCCCCTGGACTTGCCTGCTACTCTGATGTATTTAAGTGCATGGCCTACTCTATTATGATTTCAGATTTCCTTTTGCCCTTCGTTAAACCCAAATTTAACTTGCTTGTTAATTCCAAAAGCATACTCTCCCTCTGTCTTTCTAAAATTTCTTGCCAAATCTGCAGCAATCTTCAAACCCCAGACTCTCTTTAGCAAAATGAAGAGCCATTTCCCTCACTTTTAATTTAACTTAAACAGATTATTCTTAAGTAAGATTTATTTAAAGATCTGTGACACTAATATACAAGTCTATGGAAATCTCTGCAAATCCATTCAGATCCGTTCAGTTCCCACAAACAAACCACCCAGATCCCAAACTCAATCCACCCAGATCCCAGGCTTGTTCAAATCCGTGCACATCCCAGACTTGAAACGTCCAGATGCCAGACATTACCCCCAATATTTTGTTATGACAGGGAATGGCCGAACCCTCTGAGAATTAGACCAAAACGAGTGCCACAGTCTGCTATGCTGGGACTAGAGGTTCCTGCGAAGAAATACCCCTGAAACACCCAGAAACACCAGTCGCCTTTACCCTCATAATCTTTCAAAAATAAAAGAAGGAAAGTACCTGATCTCCACCTTACAAATAACAAGAAATAATTTACTTATTTAATTCAACAATGAACAGATTAACAAAATTACTAACAAACCAACATTTCCCCCTGGTCTGACTGATATAAAACTAATTAATACGAAGCGATAAATTAGACCTTAATCCCTCAAAGGTTGCACAGATTCTCTTCTGGAATATTCTGCCATCTCCAGTGTCTTCAAAAACATATTTCTTCCGCTAATTCTGCTGTAAATGGTGTTTTACTGCGATAGCTTGTAAAATGAGGACATTGAGCTAAAAAAAACCATGGTGCCTTCAATTGATGAGATGGGCTTTCTCTGAGAGCTGACGGTGCTAACTGTGACAGGTGGCGGACTGTTCTCTCTTTCAGATGGCAGTTGGCTGTCCCAGTTTTCCAAATGCCCCCATCTTATCTACCCATAATGACATCATCACATTCTTATACCAATATTAGTTTCAGGTTGTCAACACCATCAGGTTTAAATTTGATTGGCTTTGAATCGCTGTGTTTGTGTTTAAACATTTTTGGCCGAATACAACCTCGTTGCCACAACATCCGAACAAGACTGTTGTTTTGCCTGCCACCTGTAAGGCATTTTTAAAACACCCTTGTTTCACTTTTTAAGGCTGTCTTTACTGGCAACTTCAGCTGCTTCTTACAGACAATCATTTTTGTTTTAAATTTCTAAGCATAAAGCGCAAATCTCTTAAAGGAACCATACATTTTAGCTCAGAGATAATGGCAACTGCAGATACTGGAGAATCCAAGATAATAAAGTGTGGAGCTGGATGAACACAGCAGGCCAGCAGCTTTTGTGCTCCTAAGATGCTGCTTGGCCTGCTCTGTTCATCCAGCTCCACACTTTGTTATCACACATTTTAGCTTCTGGCTTTCCACCTCACAATTATCCACTCAACTTCGTAACATTTGTAGCAGAAATGTCTCAAACTTCGATCTTTCTATATGTCTTGCAATCTTTGAGATGTGAACCTCAAGGCTCCAATGAGTAAAGGGTTATTTCCAAACAATAAACTGAAAACCTACGAATTATGTGATTGTCAGTCTATTTCTCATTGAACTGATTTCCAATCTGGTTGAAGCAAACACGAGAAAACTTTATTATGTTACAGAAAAATCAAGCCAAATCAAACCAGCCTCACCCTAACTGGATTTGTTGTACAGATCAATATTTTCAGCTATGTTCCTGAATCGTTTGAATCAATGTACATGGAACTTCCATTTAACTCTACTTTCTGAGCCCAAATGCTGAGTCTCTCCACGAATAAGAGGGGTTCAGTTGATCGATTCTGTGCTGTTAATAAAAAGAAAACAATTCAATTCTAATCCATTTTCAACCAATTTACCCATCTGCATGGTCTGATTTCTTTTTATGCTTTAATTGTTATGATTCTACCACGCTGTAGGGATCTATGGTTCTATGATTCTAACTGAACAATTTAGTCTCAACACTGAACATTATTTGTCTCATCAGGGAATTAACTTCTTGACTTCATTAGCTGCGACATTTTGTTTTCAAGAATTCAAACTTCGTTGAACGATGTAACCTTTGCATCCCCACCGTAATCTCAAAGGGGAGAACATAGAACATTGTACATAGAACAGTACAGCACAGAACAGGCCCTTCAGCCCACAATGTTGTGCCGACCATTGATCCTCATGTATGCACCCTCAAATTTCTGTGACCATATACATGTCCAGCAGTCTCTTAAATGACCCCAATGACCTTGCTTCCACAACTGCTGCTGGCAACGCATTCCATGCTCTCACAACTCTCTGCGTAAAGAACCTGCCTCTGACATCCCCTCGATACTTTCCACCAACCAGCTTAAAACTATGACCCCTCGTGCAAGCCATTTCTGCCCTGGGAAATAGTCTCTGGCTATCAACTCTATCTATGCCTCTCATTATCTTCTATACCTCAATTAGGCCCCCTCTCCTCCTCCTTTTCTCCAATGAAAAGAGACCGAGCTCAGTCAACCTCTCTTCATAAGATAAGCCCTCCAGTCCAGGCAGCATCCTGGTAAACCTCCTCTGAACCCTCTCCAAAGCATCCACATCTTTCCTATAATAGGGCGCCCAGAACTGGACGCAGAAATTGAACTTTTCAAGAAAGTATCATTTTGGGACTTGGTACAGAGAGATTGAGAACACAGGGAAGGGACAAATGAATTAATGCTGAAAATGCATTTTGTAATTTAACAGCTGGTGAAGGTATACTATGTGATTCTTGCTGTCATTGGTGCTCCTGCTAAGTGACTGGAATAACTAAAAGTATGTGCAGTTGTGCATGAACTGCTCTGTATGTCCTCATTCTTCAAGGACTGCAAAATCCCCCCTGCAGTGATCGAAAACATCCTTGATGTATCTCCCGCATTTCCCGCCCCTCACCCCTAAGACCCCGTCCCCGCAATAACTGCCAAAAGAGAATCCCCCTTGTCCTCACACACCACACCAGCAACCTCCAGATACAACGCATCATCCTCCGACACTTCCGCCATGTACAATCCGACCCGACCACTGAAGACATTTTTCCAACCCCACCCTTGCCTACCTTCTGGAGAGACCACTCTCTCCACGACTCCCTTCTCCACTCCACACTCCCTTCCACCTCACCCCACCTGCCGCATTCCCCTGCAACCGCAGGAAGTGCTGCACTTGCCCCCACACCTCCCTCACCCCCATCCCAGGCCCCAAGATGACCTTCCAATCAAGCAGATGTTCACCGGCACATCCGCCAATGTTGTATACTGCATCCGCTGTACACAGTGTGGCCTCCTCTATATCGGGGAAACCAAGTGGAGGCTTTGGAACCACTTTGCAGAACACCTACGCTCGGTTCTCAATAAACAACTGCGCTTCCCAGTCGCGGAAGTGGCAACTCCCCTCCCATTCCTTGGCCGAGATGTCCATTCTGGGAGTCCTGCAGTGCCATAATGATGCCACCCGTAGGTTGTTGGAACAACAACTCATATTCTGCTTGGCAACGCTGCAGCACAATGGTATCACTGTGGATTTCACCAGCTTCAAAATTTCCACTCCCCCCACTGCATCCCAAAACCAGAGCAGCCCGTCCCCGCCTGCCTAACCTGCTCTTCCTGTCACCTATCTCCTCCTCCCACACAAGCCGCACCTTCATTTCTAAACTAGAAACCTCATCCCGCCTCCTTGACCTGTCTGTTCTCCCCGGACTGACCTATCTCCTCCCTACATCCCCACCCATACTCTCCTCTCCACCTATCTTCTTTTCTCTCCATCTTCGGTCCACCTCCCCATCTCTCCCTATTTATTCCAGTTCCCTCTCCCCATCCCCCTCTCTGATGAAGGGTCTAGGCCCAAAACGTCAGCTTTTGTGCTCCTGAGATGCTGCTTGGCCTGCTGTGTTCTTCCAGCCCCACAATTTGTTTTCTTGGATTCTCCAGCATCTGCAGTTCTCATTATTTCTGCTCTGACGCTTCATGCTGATATCGTAGTCAGTGTTTTACAAATAATTGATCAATGATATATTTTAATTTGACTATGTATGCTTGAGTTTTTCTGTGGTTTTGTAACTAATACTGAACTTCGCAAGTTCCCTGAGTGATGAAGATTGCACGTGTAGTGGAATATTGTATTAACATGTCACAGAAAATAGGAAATCATTTCTGGAAATAATGCGAGGCAGAAAGAAAAACGTCATGTGAAGAATTAGTCAGTCAACAGAGTAAAGTTTGCTTGTTCATTCGTCAGGGCAGTACAATTTTAGAGAGTCAACATGTCCAGTTATTTTTTTAAAACAGCAGATAGGATTATGAAGGGTCTTGAAGTGGGAAGTGCTGAGAGGATATTCCCTTCAAGGCTGTGCCTGGGGCAAGACGGGAAGGCCACAGTATTAAATAGCAGTAATACAAGACTGCAGTGAAGTGGAATTTGTTTGTGGTTACATCGTTCACATTCTGAAGCTGCTTGTGAGCCAGAGACATATTTCTTGGCAGGCAGATAGCTTTTGGAATAAATAATTTGTCACACATCACAGATCGCGCTACAGGCCTAATCAGGGAAATAGGAACTGGACCACGCAAAAGCAAATATTTTGGTGGAACAGATGCGATGGGTGAATCCTCACTGTGTCCCTCATCATTCAATGATACTATGATTAAAAACTGCTTGTTGTCAGCAAATCTTGACTTCTACAGACAGCACGTTCAGAAGTTCATTTGTGAAGATTCTGGTGAACAAGCAGCTGAGTAAACAGCACCTACAACATACGACAGGTAACTTTTTTTAAAATAGTGAAGCAAGCAATCTGTCACAATCAATGGCTTTTGGAAACAGTCCTTTTTCATGTCAGCCAAGGACCAACGCTAAGAAATGACATGGGGAAATTAGTGAAGCCAGAGATTTAGATGTTCTGTGTCTTGGATACTCCTAAAGATGATTGCTGAAAATGTTTGGGAGAATTTTGGGCCCTGTTCACCTCTTCCTCGTTCGTGTATGAAAAAAAGAAACTCAAAACATGCCCAAAATCTCTGAGTTGTAAAGATTAATCAGACAGACTAGAAATGATAATAAAATGTGAGGCTGGATGAACACAGCAGGCCCAGCAGCATCTCAGGAGCACAAAAGCTGAGGTTTCGGGCCTAGACCTTTCATCAGCGAGGGGGATGGAGTGAGGGTTCTGGAATAAATAGGGAGGGGGGGTAGGCGGACCAAAGATGGAGAGAAAAGAAGATAGGTGGAGAGGAGAGTAGAGGTGGGGAAGTAGGGAAGGGATAGGTCAGTCCAGGGAAGACGGACAGGTCTAGGAGGCAGGATGAGGTTAGTAGGTAGGAGATGGAGATGCGGCTGGGGTGGGAGGAAGGGATGGGTGAGAGGAAGAACAGGTGAGGGAGGCAGAGACAGGTTGGACTGGTTTTGGGATGCAGTGGGTGGAGGGGAAGAGCTGGGCTGGTTGTGTGGTGCGGTGGGGGGAGGGGATGAACTGGGCTGGTTTAGGGATGCGTTGGGGGAAGGGGAGATTTTGAAGCTGGTGAAGTCCATATTGATGCCATTAGGCTGCAGGGTTCCCAAGCGGAATATGAGTTGCTGTTCCTGCAACCTTCGGGTGGCATCATTGTGGCACTGCAGGAGGCCCATGATGGACATGTCATCTAAAGAATGGGAGGGTGAGTGGAAATGGTTTGCGACTGGGAGGTGCAGTTGTTCGTTGCGAACCAAGTGGAGGTGTTCTGCAAAGTGGTCAACAAGCCTCCGCTTGGTTTCCCCAATGTAGAGGAAGCCACACCGGGTACAGTGGGTGCAGTATACCACATTGGCGGATGTGCAGGTGAACCTCTGCTTAATGTGGAATGTTATCTTGGGGCCTGGGATGGGGGTGAGGGATGAGGTGTGGGGACAAGTGTAGCATTTTCTGCGGTTGCAGGGGAAGGTGCCGGGTGTGGTGGATTTGGAGGGCAGTGTGGAGCGAACAAGGGAGTCACGGAGAGAGTGGTCTCTCTGGAAAGCAGACAGGGGTGGGGATGGAAAAATGTCTGGGTGGTGGGGTCGGATTGTAGATGGCGGAAGTGTCGGAGGATGTTGCGTTGTACCCGGAGGTTGGTGGGGTGGTGTGTGAGAACGAGGGGGATCCTCTTTGGGCGGTTGTGGCGGGGGCGGGGTGTGATTATCACAGACTAGAAATGATAACTTTATTTCTTTCACCACAAGTGTTACCAGAAATATTGAAATTATCCAGCAAATATTGTGTTTCTTAGAGATTGCTTGCATCGGCAGTGCTTTGAATTTATTTCATTCGAATGCTTAGGTATAGAATTAAATGTTTTAACACTTCTAAACTCAGAAATCAATGTATTCCCGATGTTTTAGGATTAGAGCAGAGATGTTTGTTAAGAAAAAGCGTTTTCTTTCCTTTTGACTGTCCTCTCCCCCCAAAATGTGCATAAGCAGTTTGTTTGCTGACATTTTGGATTTACTGCCTAATACAGAAGAGTATAAAACTAGGTTATTAACGAACTGTCATGTTTTCCCTTCTCTCCTTTTCAGTGAATTTGCTATGAATTGTGATCCTGTCTCATGGGAATTGTAAGCTTTCTGCATGCATCACACAATATCTCATGGCCATGGCAACGGCAGATCTACTTGTCATTATCACAGAAGCCATATTGAGCCAAATTAGTAATTATTATTTCCAGTGGACTTTCCTGGACTTCCCTCCCAATTGCAGTTTTATTTCTGTCCTCATATTGACAACTACAGACTGCTCTGTCTGGTTCACTGTTCTATTCTTCTTTGATCGCTTTGTTGCCATTTGTTGCCAGCAGATGAAAACCAGGAAAATGGCTGCTGTGGTTCTAGCAACAACCTGAATTCTAGTCTGTGTGAAAAACATCCCTTTCTACTTTATATATAAACCTTGGCTAATATTTGATAATGTAGCTTTGTTCTGTTCTGTCAAGCCCAGTTATTACACTGATTCTGTGTGTGTGTGCGAGCGCGCGCGCACGTATACGTGTGTGTGTGTGTGTGTGTGTGTGTGTGTGTGTGTGTGTGTGCGCGCGCGCTCGCTTTTGTATGTATGACTCAGTGTGTGCATATGCCTGTGTGTGTTAATTATTCATCTGTGTATCATATGGATATGAATGCTGCTCCATCTGCTTGTCTGGATATGTGCTTGTTTAAAATTCTTTGCTTCCATGACAACCCAGGATATGAATCCCAAATTGAATATTGGGGAAGTGAAAATCCTCTGTCATTACCAAATTACTTTCACTATTCATTATAATTTACCCACATATCTATTCTGTTCCTCTGAGAATGTTGGCTGTCCTATTATATACTTCAAACAACATGATTGCTCTTGTTTTGATGTTTAAGTTCTATCCATATGATTTCATTTGAGGAAACTACTATAATAAAGTCTTTCCTCCATTCCTGAACCGATTTCATGACCCATATTGCAACACAGCTCCCTTCTCTGTCCGGCCTCAAGATCATGTGTCCTGGAGGATTGAGTATGTGCTTTGAACCATGTATCAGTGATAGCATAGACATCATGCCTCCGTCTTTTAATTTGTGCACTGAGCTCATTTATCTCTTTTCACAGTCTCGTCTGTTAAAGTAAACACTCTCCAACCTTATCAAACTCCCAGTATGTTACAAGTGTGCAGACTGATCAACGTATGTTAGATCTGTGACAGTATTTCCTTCAAAGTTCGAGATTTCATGCAGTCTGCTCCAGGAACATGCTTTGACTGTTAAGTTTTTGTTTTATTCTGTCTCATCCTGCAAGACTTCTCTTTCCCAAATGTGAGATTACACTTTCATAGCTTTCCTTCACTATCCTCCCTGAAAAGATCCAGTGGTGGTCCATTTGACCCCATGAGCATTATTACCCCTTTTCGAATGAGCCCACATATTTCTTTACTCCATCTTCAGGAAAGAAAGGAACAGGCAATGGCTATTTTTATGATAACTAATCTGTGGGGAGTAATCCACACATCAACTGAATAATGAGATTTTCATTAAGCTGATAGCTGAGACCATAAGACACAGGAGCAGAAATTAGGCATTTGGCACAACAAGCCTACTCTGGCATTCAATCATGACTGATAAGTTCCTCAACCCTATTCTCCTGCTTTCTCCCCGTAACCCTTGTTTTGCTTGATAATAATGAACCTATGCATCTCAGTGTTAAATGTACTCAATGACCTGCCCTCCACAGCCTTCTGTAGCAGTGAATTCTGTAGATTCACCACTCTCTGGTTGAAGACGTTTCTCCTTACCTCTGCTC
Source organism: Stegostoma tigrinum (assembly GCF_030684315.1). NCBI lineage: Eukaryota > Metazoa > Chordata > Chondrichthyes > Orectolobiformes > Stegostomatidae > Stegostoma > Stegostoma tigrinum. Next base: position 1,329,797 of record NC_081397.1, on the reverse strand, counting down.
TAAATGGTCTTCCCTTTACTCTAAGGCTGTGCCCTCGTGTCCTCGCCTGTCCTACCAATGGAAGCATATTCCCAACATCCACTCTATCCAGGTCATTCAGTATTCTGAAAATTTCAATTAAATCCCACCACCCCATCCTTCTAAACTCCAATAAATATAGTCCTGGAGTCCTCAAATGTTCCTCATATGTTAAGCTTAACAGAAAGGTTAAGTGGACAGCGTTAAATAAGACAAACCACAATTAACAGCCTGAGTCAATGACATCAGTTGCTTATTCATGAACGTACGGGAGAGTTCGATGGCTCTCTGCAGAGTCGCAAAGAATCACAACTTCTGTACACAAAGTAAAATTATACACCCATTCTAAATGTGCAATCGATCTATCAGTCTGACTGTTTGATGTAGTAGCAATTGCCTGATACACTTGTATACCTGGTTGCCCAGGAATCCGGAAAACATTAAACCAAACACGAATTTACGGCAATGAAGAAAGATAAACATTCACAGGTGTCCCTTACACGATATGTTGCCACCTAAACGCCCAACTTAGTAGTTAGTTATCCCAAAATATCATGCCCTGAAATAGAACAAAGAACTGATACTGATGGAGATCTGAAAGTGAATAAGCATTGGCTGTGAATCACAACAGGTCTAGCAGCTTCTGCAGTGAAAAGAAGAATACATGTTTCGAGCACAGCTTCCTTCTGAAGAAGAGCCACAGGTCTTCAAACGTTAATTCTGTTGCACCCACACACACAGATATTGTTAGGTCTGCTGAGATTCGCCCGCAATTTCTGTAATTTTCTGATGTGTCAGAAGACACAAGCATGAACCATGGCCTCATGAATTTGTCTTGACTTACCATAAACTTCGCCCTTAACAGAAACTCTCCTAGCTACCATTTGTATGATTTTGAGTTATGGCATGAAACAATGTATTGATATGCTCACCTCCGACACCAACACTGCACCTAACGTTATGTTTGAGAGAGCTTTGTGCCAAATTGCACCTTAGTACAACCAAATACAAACTCAGAGACTTAATTTCTTCCATCCGATCCTATGCATCCGTCAAATTGGGAAGGATCATTTATTGTGAATTGTAAAAAAAAAGTAAAAAAATTTGAAAACAAAACACACTGAATTGTCCAGCTGTGATCATAGCAGGATGGTTAAGAGGTACGGATATTACCTTGTTTGGAGGACAACAAATGTTTACCTCTGTTCCTTCAAATTGATGCAGAACAGCAGCTGGATTGTCCCTCAGGCCTGGCCACATTCTGGATCATAATGCAAATACTTGTACCTCATGTTACCAGATGTTAAATAGCCATTCACCAAGACGACCTCTCCAAAGCATTTTCTCTTTCCATCAGAGGCAACATTCGTTGTGAATGGCAGGTCTGCAAAGTCAGTGATCACAACGTGTTATCCCTATTTTGTTTTTGTTTGAGCAGAGGTAAGGTGTGCAGTGTTGAATCGACTGAGTGGAAGCGTCTGTCGCTGATTTGCTGCTGTTCCCCAGCCTGGAGGCTCGCTCAGCATGCCACCACCCCCACCCCGGCTCATAGCCCATTCCCATCATTGCTTCCTCTCTCTTCATTCTGGATGCGTTACTTAGATCTAAAATCAGACCTTACTTCGATTGGTTGAGGAGTGGAAACACAGGAGCAGGCAGCTTGCTATTTACAATACGATGTCTTTATTGGTGAATTGCTGTCAGTGGATATTTCACCGCACTTTTGACCTGTTTTCTGAGCTATGACAGGGTCCCTCCATAGATGAATGTGTTTGTGCAGCAATTTAGGGTACGCAGCATCCAACAGACTTTTCCAAATATATATCAAAACAGAACATAATTACTCCTTTCAACGCCTGTGATTCTGTAATATATGAAAAATATAACATAGGTCAGCCACAGCCGTATGAAGCTGCCAGATATAGTGAAGAGTAAAACCACAGATCTCCTTCTGCTCTCCAACTCTGGGTCTCTGAGACACCCGCTCTTGCTCTGCCCCTTCAGTTCCTTCCGAACCGGACTAGCCAATAAAATATGTCTGACTGTAAGGGTGTTAAGGAATAGAATGAGAACAAATGGGAGAATCGGTGTTTAAATGGTATCGAGTCAGTCCAAGACCAACCTTCCAGGATCAGTATAAAAGCTTGGCTTTGTGTAACAAAACCATGGTACATTATCAACAATCTTTCCAGGTTCGAACACAACATAGAAGGGAATATTCTTTAAAAAGAGGAGACTGCAGGTTGTTGAGCAAACCAGAACTGCTGTGGTCTTGGTGCAATATTTAGTCTTCAGTTTCTGGCAACAAATGGCCATAAATTGATCAATGGTAAAAGTGACAGTGAACCAGATGGAACAGTCTGCTGCTTCACGAGCCAGGAAGTATGTAATGCTGCACGTGGGAGTGATGTGCAGGAAGCATAATGGATAATAAAAAAATTGGAACTGTATCAATATGACCTCAGTGATGACGACCATAAGATCTGCCACTGCCATAGCCAATAGGTAATAAGTCGTGCAAATCGAGAGACTGCAGTTTCCTTGGGAAAGGATCACAATGGCCGCCAGATTAACTGCAAGACATGGATGAGGAAAGAGCAAGAAAATTGCTAGTCACAATGGTTTTCAAGTGGGTGAGATCTGCCTCATTTGGTATGTAAATTCTAGAGTTTTAAAAACAATGTCATCAAGTCAATCAACATCTCAACAGCTTCATGACGTGCCCACATTCATGATTCATATCTTACACACTGCTTGGCAGTTTTGTGAAGCCAGCAACAGAAAGCTGCAAGTGGCATCAGAATGTCAACTGTTGTAATGAGGCTGCCAAAAATAATTTTTGTGGAATTTCTAGTTTACCCACTACTTGGCTGATTTTCCCCAATCTCAAGAAAGCCCAGTGCTGAAGAATATGAGCACTAAATAAGGGATGCCTTTACTGGGCTGCTCGTAGGCCAGTCAGGGTTAGAGCGGGCCTGGACCCTCTGCTGAATCCATTTGGAAGCCTGAGGCAATGCTTCAAAGTCTATCTGAGCAATTCGACGCCCAGTTTTCTGAATAGGAAGATCCTGCCACCAGAAATAGAACATAGAACATAGAACATAGAACAGTACAGCACAGAACAGGCCCTTCAGCCCACAATGTTGTGCCGACCATTGATCCTCATGGATGCACCCTCAAATTTCTGTGACCATATGCATGTCCAGCAGTCTCTTAAATGACCCCAATGACCTTGCAACCACAACTGCTGCTGGCAACGCATTCCATGCTCTCACAACTCTCTGCGTAAAGAACCTGCCTCTGACATCCCCTCTATACTTTCCACCAACCAGCTTAAAACTATGACCCCTCGTGCTAGCCATTTCTGCCCTGGGAAATAGTCTCTGGCTATCGACTCTATCTATGCCTCTCATTATCTTGTATACCTCAATTAGGTCCCCTCTCCTCCTCCTTTTCTCCAATGAAAAGAGACCGAGCTCAGTCAACCTCTCTTCATAAGATAAGCCCTCCAGTCCAGGCAGCATCCTGGTAAACCTCCTCTGAACCCTCTCCAAAGCATCCACATCTTTCCTATAATAGGGCGCCCAGAACTGGACGCAGTATTCCAAGTGCGGTCTAACCAAAGTTTTATAGAGCTGCAACAAGATCTCACGACTCTTAAACTCAATCCCCCTGTTAATGAAAGCCAAAACACCATATGCTTTCTTAACAACCCTGTCCACTTGGGTGGCCATTTTAAGGGATCTATGTATCTGCACACCAAGATCCCTCTGTTCCTCCACGCTGCCAAGAATCCTATCCTTAATCCTGTACTCAGCTTTCAAATTCGACCTTCCAAAATGCATCACCTCGCATTTATCCAGGTTGAACTCCATCTGCCACCTCTCAGCCCATCTCTGCATCCTGTCAATGTCCCGCTGCAGCCTACAACAGCCCTCTACACTGTCAACGACACCTCCGACCTTTGTGTCGTCTGCAAACTTGCTGACCCATCCTTCAATTCCCTCGTCCAAGTCATTAATAAAAATTACAAACAGTAGAGGCCCAAGGACAGAGCCCTGTGGAACCCCACTCACCACTGACTTCCAGGCAGAATATTTTCCTTCTACTACCACTCGCTGTCTTCTGTTGGCCAGCCAATTCTGTATCCAAGCAGCTAAGTTCCCCTGTATCCCATTCCTCCTGACCTTCTGAATGAGCCTTCCATGGGGAACCTTATCAAATGCCTTACTGAAGTCCATATACACCACATCCACAGCTTGACCCTCATCAACCTTACTAGTCACATCCTCAAAAAATTCGATAAGGTTTGTAAGGCATGACCTACCCGTCACAAAGCCGTGTTGACTGTATTTGATCAAGCCATGCTCTTCCAGATGGTCATAAATCTTATCCCTCAGAATCCTTTCTAACACCTTGCAGACGACAGACGTGAGACTTACCGGTCTATAATTGCCGGGGATTTCCCTATTTCCTTTCTTGAAGAGAGGAATTACATTTGCCTCTCTCCAGTCCTCAGGTACGACTCCAGTGGAGAGCGAGGATGCAAAGATCTTCGCAAGTGGCGAAGCAATTGCATTTCTCGCTTCCCAAAGCAGCCGAGGACAAATCTGATCCGGGCCTGGCGACTTGTCAATCTTAATGTTTGACAAAATTTTCAGTACATCAGCTTCCTCTATCTCTATCCATTCCAGCATGCACACCTGCTCTTCAAAGGTTTCATTCACTACACAGGTCGTTTCTTTCGTAAAGACAGAAGCAAAAAACTCATTTAGGGCTTCCCCTACCTCCTCAGGCTCCACACACAAGTTCCCTATGCTATCCCTGATCGGCCCTACTCTTTCTTTGACCATTCTCTTATTCCTCACGTAAGTGTAAAATGCCTTTGTGTTTTCCCGGATTCCTTCTGCCAAGCCTTTCTCGTGCCCCCTCCTGGCTCTCCTCAGACCATTTTTGAGCTCCTTCCTTGCCTGCATGTAATCCTCTCTAGCTGAACTTGACCCTAGCTTCCTCCACCTTATGTAAGCTACCTTCTTCCTTTTCACTAGAAGCTCCACCGCTCTCGTCATCCAAGGTTCCTTTATCTTACCCCTTCTTGCCTGTCTCAGAGGGACATATTTACTCATCACTCCCAACAACTGTTCCTTAAACCATCTCCACATGTCTATAGTTCCCTTACCATGGAACAACTGCTCCCAGTCCATGCTTCCTAACTCGTGTCTAATCGCATCATAGTTTCCTCTTCCCCAATTAAATATCCTCCCATTCTGCCTAATCCTCTCCTTCTCCATAGCTATGTAGAATGAGAGAGTGTTATGGTCACTATCACCAAAATGCTCTCCCACCACAAGATCTGATACCTGCCCCGGCTCGTTTCCGAGCACCAAGTCTAGAATGGCCTCTCCCCTCGTCGGCCTGTCAACGTACTGCGTTAGGAAACCCTCCTGAACACACCTTACAAAAACAGCTCCATTCAAATCTTCTGCTCGAAGGAGGTTCCAATCAATATTAGGAAAGTTAAAGTCACCCATTACAACAACCCTACTGCGTCCACACGTTTGTCATGATCGCTAATTCCCGAAATTAAAAGAAAAATCAGAACTGAAGCATGCCATTCAGCCTGAAGAGCTTGATCCAAACAGCACTTACCCATCCTCTGTGATCTCTACTGCGCTATTAATCCGAAATCCATTTGTCACTGGGGAGGGGATCATGCCAGGGACAAATAAAAGAAACCACAGTGCAGCATAAAATGAAACTTGGGCTTTTAGATAACACTGTCAATGCACCCTACACAGATGCAGGAAATGCTCTCATCAGATCCAGGTTAAATTATTGACCAGAAGTTGAACACTGGAATTGCTGTCTTTTTCATAAATAAAAAAAAAAGAAAGTTCAAGAAAAAAATGCTATCATGTACAGTCAGAACTGTGAGTTGGATGCAAGTCCTGTCATACTAAATTACAACCATTGTTTCGTTGCCACAAGCCACGTCCGCGATAGTATTCTGCCCACTTCTTTGGATGAGTGAAGCTCCAACAAATATCAGAAAACTCCACACATGATCGAATAAAGTAGCGCACTAAAGAGACAGTCCAGTGACCAGGATAAGCATTCTCTCACTCTGCCGCCGATACAATGACAGCAAAATTAGCATCAATACAATTCACTCCTTCTACAGCAGGTTTGAAGCGTTTTCCATCATACATGAATATGCACGGATTGCAGATGCTTGGCAAAACCACGAAATCTGTTCCCAACTAAGGCAACATTCTGAACATTTCATCATTGTCAAGGGATAATGGGAACGGCAGATGCTGGAGAATCCAAGATAATGAAATGTGAGGCTGGATGAACACAGCAGGCCCAGCAGCATCTCAGGAGCATAAAAGCTGACATTTTGGGGCTAGAGCCTTCATCAGAGAGGGGGATGCGGTGAGGGTTCTGGAATAAATAGGGAGAGAGGGGTAGGCGGACCAAAGATGGAGAGAAAAGAAGATAGGTGGAGAAGAGTGTATAGGTGGGGAGGTAGGGAAGTGATAGGTCAGTCCAGGGAAGATGGGCAGGTCAAGGAGGCGGGATGAGGTTAGTAGGTAGGAGCTGGAGGTGCGGCTTGGGGTGGGAGGAAGGGATGGGTGAGAGGAAGAACAGGTTAGGGAGGCAGAGACAGGTTGGACTGGTTTTGGGATGAAATGGGGGGAGGGGATGACCTGGGCTGGTTTTGGGATGCGGTGGGGGAAAAGGAGATTTTGAAGCTGGTGAAGTCCACATTGATGCCATATGGCTGCAGGGTTCCCAAGCAGAATATGAGTTGCTGTTCCTGCAATCTTAGCGAGGCATCATTGTGGCACTGCAGGAGGCCCATGATGGACATGTCATCTAAAGAATGGGAGGGGGAGTGGAAATGGTTTGCGACTGGGAGGTGCAGTTGTTTATTGCGAACCGAGCGGAGGTATTCTGCAAAGCAGTCCCCAAGCCTCCGCTCGGTTTTCCCAATGTAGAGGAAGCCACACTGGGTACAGTGGATGCAGTATACCACATTGGCAGATGTGCAGGTGAACCTCTGCTTAATGCGGAAAGTCATCTTGGGGCATGGGATAGGGGTGAGGGAGGAGGTGTGGGGGAAAGTGTAGCATTTCCTGCGGTTGCAGGGGAAGGTGCTGGGTGTGGTGGGGTTGGAGGGCAATGCGGAGCGTACAAGGGAGTCACGGAGAGAATTGTCTGTCCGGAAAGCAGACGGGGTGGGGATGACGAAATGTCTTGGGTGGTGGGGTCGGATTGTAGATGTCAGAAGTGTCGGAGGATGATGTGTTGTATCAGGAGGTTGGTGGGGTGGTGTGTGAGAACGAGGGGGATCCTCTTTGGGCGGTTGGATCCTCCAACACTTCCACCATCTACAATCCGAACCCACCACCCAAGACATTTTCCCATCCCCACCCCTATCTGCTTTCCGGAGAGACCACTCTCTCCATGACTCCCTTGTTCGCTCCGCTCTGCCCTCCAACCCCACCACACCCAGGACCTTCCCCTGCAACCACAAGAAGTGCTACACTTGCCCCCACACCTCCTCCCTCACCCCTATCGCAGGCCCCAAGATGACTTTCTGCATTAAGCAGAGGTTCACCTGCACATCTGCCAATGTGGTATTATGCATCCACTGTACCCGGTGTGGCTTCCTGTACATTGGGGAAACCAAGCGGAGGCTTGGGAACCACTTTGCAGAACGCCTCCGCTCGATTCGCAATAAACAACTGCACCTCCCAGTCGCAAACCATTTCCACTCACCCTCCCATTCTTTAGATGACATGTCCATCATAGGCCTCCTGCTGTGCCACAATGATGCCTCGCGAAGATTACAGGAACAGCAACTCATATTCCGCTTGGGAACCCTGCAGACCAATGGTATCAATGTGGACTTCACCAGCTTCAAAATCTCCCCTTCCCCCACCGCATCCCAAAACCAGACCAGTATGTCCCCTCCCCCCACTGCATCCCAAAACCAGTCCACCGTGCCTCTGCCTCCCTAACCTATTCTTACTCTCACGCATCCCTTCCTCCCACCCCAAGCCGTACATCCATCTCCTACCTACTAACCTCATCCCACCTCCTTGACCTGTCCGTCTTCCCTGGACTGACCTATTCCCTCCCTACCTCCCCACCTATACTCTCCTCTCCACCTATCTTCTTTACTCTCCATCTTCGGTCCGCCTCCCCCTCTCTCCCTATTTATTCCAGAACTCTCACCCCATCCCCCTCTCTGATGAAGGATCTAGGCCCAAAATGTCAGCATTTGTGCTCCTGAGATGCTGCTGGGTCTGCTGTGTTCATCCAGCCTCACATTTCATTATCATTGTCAAGGGATTTACTTTCTGGAACATCTTTCCTGAGCACTTTGGGTGTCGCTGCATCACTCTTGCTGCTATGGATCAAGAGAGAATCTCACCTCTCCCTTCGTAAGGTCATGTCTGCATTGGCTGCACATCCCAAAATCAATGTTGCAGTTTTGAGCGCACTTTCTGACAACGATATCCATGAAAGTACTAACTGACAATAACTTGAAACATTTGAACTCTGCAATCATCTGAACACTGCAGATGGCCCAAATTTAAATGGACAGCAGAAAATTTCAGGAAAATTCTATTGGACAGTCAGCAACGCTGGGGAACATGAATGTCATTTCATTATTATTCACTCGTGGACTGTGGATATTAGGGGATGGACCAGCATTTCTTTTCAGTCAGTACTTGACTTTCAGAATGTGGTGGTGTCAGTGTGACGTTTTAAATCTCATTGTTAGATCGAGGAGAAAATAAATGGCTGATTCAATAAAATATTTACAGTAACGTGTTGATATTAAAACGTGAATATTTTAACAGCTTGAGCATTGAAATTATAATGTGCAAGCAGAATTAAATGCTGACATCATTGAATCTTTGTGGTTATGATTGCAATGAGATGTCATACAAAGAATACTATGATCGAGTGCTTTTGCATAAATCATCAATGTAAAATGTTCTTACTATAGACACTGATTACAGTAACTTGTAAGATAAACAAGAAAATCACTGTTTCAGCGATGTGTAGGAGAAATAAAAATTATATCAGAAATTGTTGGAGCAGCTCGCTGGTTTAGGAACATTTGTGGAGAGAAAATTATATTAACGTTTTGAGATCAGTATCCCGTTTTTGCACACGGGTTAATAGTAAAGAAGAGAGGGTGGTAACTTTCAGTGCATCAAGTTCTTGCTGTTTCAATGCTGCATTGAAGGGAGCCGATGGTGGTTTAAGATACACTCACCTTCAGTAATCATAAGTTACAAACTTGAAAAGGAGTGGGTGGTCCAATGAATAAAGGCGAGGAAAGAAAAACAGTGATGAATGTGTCTTCACTGATTCCTTTGCCTGTATTTGGTGAGGATGCTGAAGGATGGGATATTATATATGATGGAAGATCAAATTAAAGCTGTGCACAAGAGGAAAACTGTCATTGCCGTGTCAGGGAGGGCAGAAATGGAGCAAGATTACGTTCAGAATCAAATCCAGAAAATCTGTCACACACAGATTTAAAATGTTCAGCTTACTTGTATAAATTACCTGGAACACCGATTGCAGCAAGCACTGTGTAATATATTTTCATTATCCTGTCTAATGTTGGATACATGCTGTGAGAGAATTAAATGCCCCCTTTCTGTTCCAGAGTATCTCTCCTTGTTAAACTCGGGGGCAGTGCATCCTCAGATGATTTTATTCAGAAACTGGAATACCACTGGGACTTTGATTTGCAAAAGCTCTCATTCTCTCAGTGTTGAGCAAACAGGTTACATCATCCGAGCTAACTCCCTTTGGAATTCCCTGTAACAGTACCAGAGTCAGAGGATCACTTGTCGCAGTGATTGAGGAAATATCAAATCGTCATATCAAATTTTGATCGGCTGTTGTACAGCAATAATTCCATCCTGTCTCTGTTTTCTGAAGAATGTGCAGCTTCCATACAGGCTAAACCTTTGTCATCTGAACTTGTAATGGACCAGAGTTTCACTGGGAAAATTTCATCATTTAGTTTTCAAATTAAACTTTGTGAAACCCAAAATCCTACACTCACCATTGATTTCTGCATGTGACCATGTGCTGATGTATAATGGGATTGTTTGCCTTTTTGTCTGTGTGCATTTGTTAAATATTTCAGGAAGAAAATTGTTAAACGGTTATCAAAACCGTCAAATCGTGAAAGTATTGCATTACCTGAAACCAGTGCAAACTCCTTGGGGGTGGTACAGTGGCAGAATAGTTAGCACTGTTACCTCACAGCACCAGGGACCTGGTTTTGTATTACACTCTTGGGAGACTGTCTTGTGTGGAGTTTGTACATTTTGCGATGTCTAAATGGGTTTCCTCCGGTGCTCCGTTTTCCTCCCACAGACCAAAGATACACAGACTAGGTAGATTGGCCATGCTAAATTGTCCCGTAGTGTTCAGGGATGCCTAGATTAGATTGGCGATAGTGGGATGGGTCTGGGTAGAATGCTCTGAGGGCCAGTGTGACTTGTTGACTGAAGGGCTTGTTTTTACACAGTCGGGATTCTAACATGACCTAAACAAGGAAACGTCCACAAAATAATCCAAACCTCCAACAAACTATTGCCCTGAAACATTCCAGCCACTCAAAAGAATATTCGGTTAAAATTACATTGTCCATCATAAAAATAACCCCCATCAACGAAATACAGTGTCTCAAACTATCGCAGCCCTGTCACCTGAATCAGTCAGTCACTATTTTGAATGGAGGGTCTGGCATGCATTGCAGGATCTGCGATGTGTCTGTAAGCATGGAAATTTGGTAAAGGTTTGGGAGCGGAAGGGGCCATGGGTTGTTAGAGAACATATTTCACTTTGTCAGGTAGTCTGAACAAAGCAGGTCGCTTTGAATGAGGGAATAAGGTTAACTGAGTTGATCATATGTTGTGGCGGCTCGAACCAATGTCAGTTTCTCGATGAAGCTGCCACGGAGTTAGAGTGTCAACCACAGAGTCATGGCCTTCAACAGTTCAGGCAAAAGGCCCTTCAGCCTAACATATCTGTGCCATTCAGAAACATTTACCAAAACATTCTAATCTTACTTTGCAGCATTAAGCACACAGTGCCGAATGCCTTGGTATTGCAAATGTATATCCAGACAGTTCTGAAATATTGTGAGGCTTTCTGCATCTACCACCTGAACAGAGAATGAATTCCAGATTCCTCACTCGCCTGTGGGTGAGAAAAGCAACGCTCAAACCTTCTCCAAATCTGTGTCCCTCATAACTCGATACATTTAGTTCTGCCTCCTGTCAATTTCCTTTGTCCTGAGGAAAACGAACTACAGACCCAAACATTGAAGTTCAGGCAATATCCTTGAGTATCTTATGTGCACCCTTTCGAGAGCAGTCAGATGTCTCCCAAAACGTGTACTCCAGAACGGCACACAATATTCCAGACCTATTCCTGTTCATACTTAGAACGCTCTTCATTTGCATACAAGGACTGCAGCCTTGACAGCCTGTTACACTGGCCAACAAATTGTGTGACCATATCTGCATGTAAGACCAGGATTTTATCATTACGTAGAGAATTTTTTAGGGTTCAGTGTAATTTTCGTTACACTGGCCAAAGACAGATAAGAACTGAGAGCTGTGCTGTGAACAATTTGTCTGTGTATAGAGCAACTTCACTGGCAAGATTGTGCATTCAAGCACAGACACACGGCCAATCTGCATGTAGGAGTGACCAAATACATGCATCAGTTTTAAATTTCCTATAAGCCGAAATACAACAGTATTTACAAACTGCCCTATTCGTCTGCAGGTATCTTTTTGCAAACAACCCTGTGGATGTGAAACATTTACAAAAAAATGAATGTGCCAAAACATTCAAGTGCGCTCGGATCAGCATTGACGGGTATCAGACAAGAACATGCCCATTGCTGCAGAGCGCCTGTGATGCTTCAATATTTATCAGGCAGCGTGGATGTGTGTCAGTTCTTACAGGCTTCAGGGAATGTCTCTACAGTAAAACTGCTCCTCCGTTATTTATAGGCTGTCACCCAGTTAGTACAAGTTTCTCGTTGGCATGGGAGATATGCAGCTGATTATCTGTAGTTATTTTGTGACATGTAGGTATTGGCAGGTTTTGCAGGGTCACCCAGCCAGCGTTTGAGTATTTGCAGTCCTGCAGAGTATCTGAATGTTTAAAGATCTGCCGAGACCTGCATTGTTATTAATGGTGTTTGTAATATCTAGCAGTGTGAAAGTATCGGAGGCAAATTGCTAGAAATAGTCACCACATCAAAAGTTCTGTACTCGTGTGAATTCATTCAGTGCATTAATTCCAAGTTCATCTGGAGACACAGGTTCATCATTGTCATAGTCATTTGGAAGAGTGCTAGTCCTCACATGGAGGCTGAGAAGTATTCCAGGTCAAATCGAGGTTATTTGAATTAAATTTTCAAATATTGAAACAATCAAAAGCAATTTTTTTTAATGCTGTTTTGCATCAGTGTTGTTTTCTTATTCATTTGTGAGATGTGGGAATAGCTGGCTGGCCTGCATTTATTGCTTGTCTCGAGTTTCCCTTGAGAATGTGGTGGTGAGCTGCCTTCTTGACCTGCTGCAGTCTACCTGCTGTGGGTTGACTGACAATGCTGTTACGGAGAGAATTCTAGGACTGTGGCCCAGCGACAGTGAAGGGACTGAAATATATTTCCAAGTCAAGATGGTGAGTGGCTTGGAGGTGAAACTGAAGGTGGCAGTATTCTCCATTATCGGCTGCCCTTATCCTTCTTGATGGAAGTGGTCATGCATTTGGAAGGGCCGATCTGTGGAGCTTTGGCGAATTTATGCCGTGCATCTTGTAGAGAGTACACACTGCTGCTGCTGAGCGTTGGTGGTGGAGGGAGTGGGTACTTGTGGACCGAGTGCCAATGAAGTGGGTTGCTTTGTCCTCGATGGTGTCAAGCTTCTTCAGTGTTTTTGGATCTGAACCTCTCCAGGAAAGTGGAGACCATTCCATTACACACCTGACTTGTGTCTTGCAGATGGTTTTCAGGAGGCAGGAGTTGAATTAATCACTGCAATATTCCCCAATATAGTCCCCCAAAGCATCGAACCCTGACCCATCCCCTTATAGCCGATCTAATCTAGGCAGCCCTGAACACTGAAAGACAATTTATCATGGCCAATCCACCAAGCCAAAGATCTTTGGACTGTAGGAGGAAATCGGAGCACCCAGAGGAAACCCACGTAGACATGGGAGAATGTACAAGCTCCACACAGACAGTCACCCATGGGTGGAACACGAACCCAGGTTCCTGGTGCTGTGATGCTAACTATTCTGCCACCGTACTACCAGGTTCGTTTTCGGAGGCCCTCACGGACTTGCTGCAATATCAAGACACTGACCTGTTTAGAAAAACACAAATCCTTTTATTACCAAGCAAGTACAAGCTGTGGAGAATCACTGTACTCAACCCGGCACAGAGTGCAGAGTCTCGCAAGTAATTCTCCCCGAGCAGCGGACAGTCCCCGCTTTTTATACTTTACAAAAGACATGATACATAAAAAGATTTCACAATTTACAATGGCATGATACATAAAACAATTACTACAACAGACAAAAACAGGATGCCAAACAATTATTCCATCAAAAACCGAAGTGAAGTAGCTGCTAATTGCAGGAGGTGATTTCGAGTTGTTGTCCGGGACAGATTCTGATTTCAAGTTGCCAGTTTGTCTGGCTAGAACAAAGTCCGTGCCCTGGCCACTTTGTCAGCGACAGAAGTTACATGCTTTAGAGGTTTCACACCTTTACACATTTTCCCCACCTAACCCTATTTGAAACAGTTTGATTTTAATTTTAATTCAGTCAGGAAGCTTAAGACAGTGTCTGCATACCAACGTGTGAGAAGACAAGGACTTACAAAAGCTTCACACTGAATTCCTAGCTGGGCAGGAAGCTTCAGGGCAGTGCATGCATACCTATGTGTAGGTAGATAAGAGTTTACTTCTATAAATTTAAGTCTCTGTATCGAAATCAAAAGCAGATAAAAACTTTAATTTCTAGATGTATATAAATCAATGGGAGGTTATCACATTAGCAACTCATTGCCTCCTGTTATCATTCCATGATAACCTATAACGGGGCCGAGAAGGGAGCTGCCAGCCTATCAAACACAAATCTGCAGCATGGGTTCAGGCATGCCATAAATGTACAGCAGACAGCTATGACAACCACTAGAACAACTAATCCATGCAGCAAATATGAGCTCCAAGAACCACCCATAAGCCATTCCAACAAACCCTCCCCAGGCCGGGGTCCCTCACTGTACTGTTCCAACTGCCCCTGTATGGCTTGAATAGCCTGGGTAATGTTATAGGACTCGTTGGTGACGTGGGTAATGCACTTGTCCCCTATAATAGTGCATACTCCTCCTTGCGGAGCCAGCTGATAGTCCACTGCATACCGGGTTTGCTGAGCGTAGAGCCAAAGTTCAGCCAATTCTTGGTTGATCGCCTCCAATGCCGTCATTGTGCTGTTTCCCAGTGTGGTGAGTCCACATACAAGGTAATTTCGAATTTTCTTTTGTGGCCACCACCCAAGGGGAGCGTCCCAAGCCGACAGTTCCCAGGAAGCCGTGTCCTAAGGAAGAGCCCGGGGCAACTGCGTTCTGCCATGGAGTGCAAAACGCCCGGCTCAGGAAGCATGTGACAATTCACCATTGAGTTTGTGCTTGTTTTGGACAAGGGACCATGAGGGCCCCAATGGTCCCAACAGCCAACAGCACCAGCAGAGGTGGAGTGGCAGTAGTGAAGGTCCCGTTCAGGAGGAAAACTAATCCCATTTTTTAGTCCGGTAGCAGGTAACAGACTCCCGTATTTTTTGATAGCTCTGCCAGGAGGGCTGACCCTTATCTGGATGGAAATTTGAAGAGTTAAATGGAAATGACCCATTGTCTGTTTTTACATGAGTGCCATGGCAATCCCCACAGCTCCACTGTGTTCCCAGGGTCACGGTTATTGGCTTAGATTCTCAGCAGGGACAGTTCAACAATCCGCCTCGAGTGGTGCAATTTCTCTTTATGCACCGATGGGGCCAGGAAACATTTTAGGGGTGATCAGTGACTAGAGCAGGCACACAGCAAGTCCCAGCTCCATTAAAGCAAAGCGGATAGCTGTTGGGACCTGTACAGTTCTCCCCTTTCTTCCCATGTCCAGGCCTAGTGTCCCTACAACCAGAGCAGCCATTAACTACCAGTTTCACACATGTACCCTGCACACCCCTCGTCCAAGTTCCCCCTCCCTGCAGCAAGGCTTACTGGAATACTCTATTTCATAAATCTGACTAGGGTTCCAGGCAGGTGTCGCCACAAATAACGCTTCTACGGACCGTGCCAGTGGGTAACATGCTGTCGGATTCCCATGCAGCTGGATGTGTGTCCTATAAAACAGATTGTCCTGCTGGCCGTGCATAGGCAGAATAACACTCAGTCCAACGGTTCACTGCACGCTGATGAGGAAATCCATCGTTTACAGTCACTTAAGTAGATCCAGCGATTCTGTCCTTTAGCTTTAAGAGCTGTTGGAGTCTGAAGAAGCACTTCGTACAGTCTTTTCCAACTTGGCCCAAGCTTGGGGCGACCCCAGTCCCGGACAAGTACAAAATCTCCAATCTGCAGCCACGAAAATCGATCCTGAATTTCGAGGTCTTGTTCCAGTGTCTGCGGAGGTGGTCCGAAGGTGCACTTCACCTGCAAATGGAGAAACTTTAAAGATGATGTTAGTTGTCGGAAGTACCTTTGCATTTCTTCTCCCATCACAGTTAGGTCAATTTGGGTGGGTGGGCTAGTATTGGCATCCCATGGTGTTCTGCTGGGTCAGCTATAGACTATTTCTGCTGCTGAGAGCTGAGTAGTAGAATGGGGTGTTATTCGCATGTGATACAAGGCTAGTGGCAAAACCTTTAACCAATTAAGGCCAGCTTCTGATATCAACTTGGTTAGTTTAGTTTTAAGTGTTCCATTAGCTCTCTCTACTATCCCTGCTGCCCGAGGGTGGTAGGCACAGTGGAATTGTTGTTGGATGCGTAATGTATGACCCAGTTCCTTATTAATTTTCTCCACAAAGTGAGGGCCGTTGTCCAAACTATTTTGTTGCGGTACTCCAAACCTTGGTATTATTTCGGTTAATAACAGTTTTACTACTGTTGAGGCTTTGTTGTTTGTTGTTGGGAAAGCCTCTATTCACCTATGAATACATCTACAATGACAAAGACAATATTTGTCACAGTTTACGCGTGGCAGTTCAATAAAATCCAGCTGAATGCATTCAAATGGTCCACCCGGCAAGGGTGTTTTTCCTGGTGAGCATCTCACCCCCTGACCCACATTGTTTTGCTGGCATGTGAGACATGATGCGATACGAGACTGGGCTGCCTCAGTCAGTCTGGAGTGCCACCAGGTTCGGGCCACAATACCACTCATTCTCTTCTTGCCAAGGTCGGTGTCAGAATGCAGACAGTCAACAAGCATTGGTAATAAAGTATCAGATACACACACTTGGCCGACTGGGGTAACACAATGGCCTGAGGACGCAGAATGCAAACATCCATGCGCCTTCCATCTATTCTTTTCAGATGCAGGGGCGTCCCCCTGTAAGTGCCGAACAGTGGTGATATCTGGCATGCTCGCCTTGTCTGAAGGCGTGTGATTTACCACCTGCTTGTTCATAGAGGGTATAATAAAAATTTGGTCTGCAGCAGCCTGTTTAGCAGCCCGATCAGCCCCAACATTGCCCCGAGTAACTACAGGATCAACAGAGGCATGGGCAACACATTTGATAATAGCCAATTGTTTAGGGAGGAGGATTGCCTGGAGAAGGTTTTTAACATACAGGGAATTCTGGATGGGTGAACCTGAGGCAGTTAAAAATCCACACTGGGTCTGGAGAAGGGAGTGGGGTACCAGTAAGGTCCGGGTGGGGTGAAGTTAGAAATTGTTTCCTTAACAGGCAGTCATGTGGGGGTTGGCTCAGAAATGTGGCCGGGTTAATAGTGGAGCCGGAAGAGATAAGGAATAAATCGCAGCGAGAATCTGGGAACAAGGGGTAATCCCTGAGTTACAGTGTCCAGGCGAGTGGAGTAGTAGGCAACCGGTTGTTATAATTCAACTTTAAAGGGCCTATTGTAAACCTGTCAGTTTCAGTATGACGTATGTGTGTGTGTCAGTTATGTAGTAGACTGCAATAGTTATGTCCTTGATCTCTGAAGAATGGCGGCACATACAGAAGAGGAAGTAACAGGAATGTGGGGTTGAAACCACAATGAGATCAGCCATGATCCTAGTGAATGGCAGAGCACATTTGCAAGGCTGAACAGCATACTCCTGTTCTCAGTCTTACATTCACTATTGAGGAATAGCAGGACGGTTGGAGGGGTGGTGGCTGTCAGTGAATGCCTGCAATTCAAACACTGCCTTTACGGAGCTGTATGGTGCAAAGGGAAGTAATCAATTTATCAGCTGACAAATCAGACAAACACAGTAAAAATGCTACAGCACGTACTGGGGGTTCAGCTTGGCTGGCTTTAATCACGTGGCTTCACAGTCGCCCTGGTGTCTGCAGAAGCAGCAGATGAGAGTAGCATGACTGTCCACGTACAGGCAGTAAACATTGGGATGGGGCGGGGGTTGGGTTCAGAATAGGAACATTCTCTTTCTCACCTCGTGGACTTAAGGGGAGCACCAAGGAGTGTGGGCTCACGCATGGCAGCGATTACGCTAGTAGTCGTGAGGCAGATCCACTGACAGGGCAGGACAGCTTCAATACCTATTCCACATTATGATTACTATCAGTTAGGAGGAAGGGCAACAGGGTTAATACACAGGAGTATTCTCTGCTCTGTCTCATGTCTCATTTGCACAGTGCCACAATATCCCATTTGCCAATCTGAACCAGGGAGGCAGGATGGGCACTGACATTGCAATGGTGTCCTGAACTTAGAGACAGTGTGGGAGGTGGGGGGAGAAAACTCTAGTTGGTTTAAAAATTACCAAGCAAGAATTGGATGTTTTGGAGATGTCTCTACATCACCATCAGTCAAAAACTACTCAAGAATTATAATGTAAACACTGTTTGAACAGACCCAGAATGGTGTTTGAAAGATTCAACATAAGTGTTGCTCTTTAAAAAAAACAGCAGCAATCACCATTTCTGTCAAATAATTATGACCTAGCACAAGAAGGAAAATCATGGGTCCAGGGTTTCTTTCACTGGTTTTCGGAGAAAAATACAATGGATTGACCAAATTATACATGCTAAAAAATTAACCAAATTTACCACACACAAAAATCAGAAATTCTTGGCAAAAAGAGAGTTAATGTTTCAGGTCCAGCGACCCTTTCTCGGAACTAGAATGGATGAATGAATGGATTATGGGCCCTAGGATGCAGCGGTGCCACAGCTGTGGGAGAATTGGCAGCTGGCAGTTTCAAGAAGTATCAATTTCCTGGAAAAGTGATTGTGAATTTCAAAACAATGGCGCGTGCCATTGATGGAAAGGCTCTCTCCTGCCTTAATACGTTGGGTGGGGGGAATTCACAGTGCTGGATACCTCGTATGGTTTCTGGTCTGTCCTGGTTTGTCAGGAGGATCAGTACAAATTCACATTTACTTTTAAAGGACAACAGTACACATGGAGTTGTCTGCCCCAGTGTTTCCATAATAACATAGTGCATAGAATATAGAACATTACAGCACAGTACAGACCCTGCGGCCCTCGATGTTGTGCGGACCTGTCATACCGATCTCAAGCCCATCTAACCTACACTACTCCATGTACGTCCATATGATTATCCAATGACGACTTAAATGTACCTAAAGTTGGTGAATCTACGACCGTTGCAGGCAAAACGTTCCATTCACTTACTACTCTCTGAGTAAAGAAACTACCTCTGACATCTGTTCTATATCTTTCACTCGCAATTTAATGCTGTGCACTCTCGTGCTCGCCGTCACCATCCGAGGAAAAAGCCTCTCCCTATCCACCCTATCTAACCCTCTGATTATTTTATATGTTTCAATTAAGTCACCTCTCAACCTTCTTCTCTCTGATGAAAACAGCCTCAATCCCTCAGCCTTTCCTCGTAAGACCTTCCCTCCATACCAGGCAACATCCTAGTAAATCTCCTCTGCACCCTTTCCAAAGGTTCGACATCCTTCTTCTAATGTGGTGACCAGAACTGTACACAATACTCCAAGTGCGGCCGCACCAGAGTTTTGTGCAACTTCACCATAACTTCTTGGTTCTGGAACTCGATCCCTCTAGTAATAAAAGCTGAAACACTGTATGCTTTCTTACCAGCCCTGTCAACCTGGGTGGCAACTTTCAAGGATCTGTTCACATGGACACTGAGATCTCTGCTCATCTACACTACTAAGAATCTTAGCATTAGCCCAGTACTTTGCCTTCCGGTTACTCCTACCAAAGTGCATCACCTCACACTTGCCTGCATTAATCTCTCTTTGCCATCTCTCAGCCCAGCTCTGCCGATTATCTAGCCCCAACATTTTCCACCAGTGTAAGGCAGCCTGTTTAAAAGTTTTCAAAAAGCCACTCAGGCTTGTACAGTACGTGGACGACATCCTGTTGCTCGCAGACAACAGTGAAGAACATGGCCCCCTACTTAGTGAGTTGTTCTGACTGCTGTGCAAGAGCTGTTTGAAGGTAAACCTGAAGAAGGGACAGATAAGATTGAAGATAACAGAGTGTGGAGCTGGATGAACACAGCAGGCCAAGCAGCATCTCAGGAGCACAAAAGCTGATGTTTCGAGCCTCGACCCTTCATCAGATCCCCACTTTATTATCTTGGATTCGCCAGCATCTGCAGTTCCCATTATCCCAGATAGGATTGTGGGAGGTCAAGTTCCTGGGACTGACCCTGACGGCTGGAGAGCGCAGCATAGATGCAGCACAGGCTAAAAACTTACTGTTTTACTGGGGGTGGTTTGATACATTTGAATAGTGCCCAGGGTGTAATCTATAAAATCTCCAGGGTTCGTATTTTGATCAGGGCCCTTGACATAATTAAACGTACCTCTTGTGGCTTCCGAGGGGTATAGACTTGCGTTGTATTTTGCCCCCCTTGTGTTGAGTTCGGGTGATGGACGTGCAATTAGGAAATTGTCAGTGATTTTTCTTCCAGGGGTCCTTCTTTAGGGGATGGCGACTCGAGGGTCTCTCCCAATCTCTGTCCTCAGATTCACTATCCTCTGCCTGTGAATCGGGACTGTCATACTCTTCGCTACGTGTAGAATGGCTCGGGAAGACTAAACAGATGCTGGAGGGTCGAGTGAACTGCACACAGTTTTTCCGGGCTTTCTTTGTGGGTTTTAACAGAATCCTGCCGACCCTCCTCTTGTCCACTAATGGTCTGTTCTATATTCTGTTTCCTGTTCATCTGTTTAGTTTTAGGCCTAGTACAACAGGAGATAGGGTCTGTACAAGCCGCGGGTTTGCCAGGAGTTTCATCTTGGCTGATGACTGAAGGGCTTGGAGATTCTACAAGAGGTTTGGTTTGGTCAGCGTACGGTGGCGGTGATAGGGCTACGGGTGATTGCTTGGTCTGATGGCAGTGTTGGGGTGCCTGCAGATGTGGCTTGGCCAAGGATGGGCAGGGTTGTGGAGGGGGTAGCTATCCCAATGGGGCAGAGGGGTGCCTTCCCCAGTACTCCTCATCTTGTTCATTGTATCATTAATTTGGACAACATCGGCATGCCAGATTTGTCAGGAGGTACCTCCAATTTTTTTGGTTTCTTTCAACACGGCCTGCCGCTCTCGTCCCCGTTCTTTGTCTCGTTATTCTCTCTCCTGCCTTTCTTGTTTAACTCTTTCCCGTTCATTCATCTCATGATCCTCACACTGCAGTTTTTAAAACCTCCCAAATTTTAGGTTTCCCCTCGTTATCACAGGCACTGATCCCTTTCCTACGTGCATTCTCCACCCAACTGGCCAGTTTTGATTTTCAGTCAGGTTCTCAGCTCTCTTTACCCAGAATGACATTAACACTTTGCAGTATCTCTCCTGCTGTATTACATGGATCTATATCCCAGGTTTCCCATAATGGCCAATTCTCATTTCCCATTTTGTTGTTTAGGCATGCCGGCAGACGTCTGTACTGTGCTTCATTTTCAGGGTCATCCCGGCATAACCGATGTAAAGGGGTTCCGACACCCGACTCATCCAGCGCTTTCACTTTTTATTTCTTTCTATATACTGCACCAGTGTCCTTCATCTCACTACCCACCTCAGGTTCCTGACCTTCGCGTGGGGGATTTCCCCACTTCGCAACCGGTCTAAGGCAGGGTGGTTGAGACACATAGACACTGTAACTATTCCTTACTTATGTCTGAACACTTATACCTTCCCAATGTTACACTAACCCCCTGCCTTTTCCCAGTGACCTGACCCAGGGAATCTAACCGTGGCCACTGGAGGACTGTAACCTCCCGGATTTTTTCGCCCCATTTGCCTGACCAGGGACTCTAACCCCGGCCACCGGGGGACTCTTATCTCCCAGATTTCTTTCCCCAGTTCCACAGGGGAACTCTAACCTCCCGGATTTCTTTTCCCAGTTCCATAGGCGGACTCTAACCTCCCGGATTTCTTTACTAACCTGGGAGTCGAACCTCCAGGCGTTAGGATTTAACAGTGTTCAAGCCCGTGAGTTGTCTCCGGGTTCCACCAGTACAGAGCCACACAGTGATGAGGGGTCACACAGGTGGCAGGTTAGTGAGAGAGACCAACGTGAATCGTACCTTGCGGGCCCATCCGTCTCACTCCACTGATACTCAAATGATCATTTATTCAGCCCTCCATGTAAGACTGTTGTACATTTTGGAACCCTGCTTGCAACACCAAATGTTAAGTTCATTTTCGGAGACCCTCACGGACTTGCTGCAATAACAAGACACTGATCTGTTTAGAAAAACACAAATCCTTTATCACAAAGCAAGTACAAGCTGTGGAGAACCACTGTACTTAACCCGGCACATAATGCAGAGTCTCGCAAGTAATTCTCCCTGAGCAGCGGACAGTCCCCGCTTTTTGTACCTTACCAGGTGCATACTACTTCAAGCAATTTTACATCTCACAATGTTAAGATACATGAAACAATTACTACAACAGACAAAGACATGATACAAAACAATTATCACATCAAAAAACATAAAGAGAGCAGGAAATAGTATTGATCGTTCGCAAACTGACTGCTAATGACAGGAGGCAATTGCAAGTTGCTGAATTGACAGAATGTAATTTCAAGTTGCCGGAGTGTCTGGCGTGAACAAATGCTCCTCACTTAACCTTATTTGAGACAAATTCCACATACCCCTGTGCAGGAAGATAACGATTTGCATATTTTAACTCTAATTTTATTCAGACTGGAAGCTTAAGACAGGGTCTGCATACCTATGTGTAGGCAGGTAAAGGGCATTAATTCATAGAAATATAGAAATCAATGGGATGTTATCCCAATAACATCTCACTATGACCATTTCCTCATTGTTCTGTTGCTTAACTGACTCTTAATTCTCTATGTCCCGGTCATAGGTCGAGTCCAATTGACACCTGACTTATTGTTCTGTGGACTGTGTTTCCAACTACTCATGTCCTACTGTTCCTCATGAAGAATATCTAACCAGTGCTGGAAGTTGTCTGCTGTGAGGTTTCATCCTATTCACACCCGTTGTGTTGTACAATTCTCACTACTTCTACATTATCCATTTCTCTTCGATGTTGTTGATGCATTGTGCTGTCATATTGCTGATCCTCCAGTACTCCCCTTTTGCTCATTACGAAGTGCTGGTTGGAGATTTTCTTTAACCCATGCTGGCCTGTGCTTTATCATCATCCGGCACTCACATCTTGTTTATGCCGCTGGGTCTTTTGCCTGTTCTCAGTTGCTTTGTTTATTCAGGAGTTTATAAATTGGTATTAGGGTATATTTCACTGCGGCCTTCAATTGCTGTCTGAACTTGGACTGAGTCGCCACATAAATAAAAGAATTTGTGCAGCAACTTAAATTTCTCAGCATATAAGCAACTTGTTCAAGCACACCGAAAGGGTCAACTATGTAACCATCAAAATCGAAAAAATATAGGATGTAAACCAACCACAGGAGGATAAAGTTGCCTGATATGGTGAAAAGTAATACCATAGACTTCCTCCTGCTCTGCACCTCTTGGTCATTGTGATGTTTATGCATTTTCTGTTGCTTCAGTCCCTTGCGGACATGATTGGCCATCAAAATGTATCTGACTATTAGAGTATTGCACAACAGAATTAAAATGAATGGCAATAGTGGTGTTAAAACCTTCTCAAACACTCTAAATGCAGCCCACCTTGGATCTCTAAAGTAGCTTTGTGTATTAGAACAGCGCCATTCCACATTGTCAGTTATCCATCGAGGTTTATATCTAAAGTAGATAGGAATGCTTTTCAAACACAAGAGAACTGTAATTGTTGCTAGAACCACAGTCACAGTTTTTTCAGTACAATATTTAGATTTCAGCTTCTGGCAGGAAATGGCAACAAATCGATCAAAAGTGAAAGAGACAGTAAACCAGACAGAACAATCTATGGAAATACGGATAACGACATAGAGAGGGCGACATACAGCAGTGAGTTTCAGGACATTTAGTTGGAAAGTATAATTGTTTATTCGGCGGAGTATGACCTCAGTTACAATGACCAGGAGATCCGATAAGGCCATGGCTACCAGGTAACGAGTGATGCACTTTGAGAGCCCACACTTGCCCCGGCAGAGAATGAGAACTACGATTATGTTAGCTGTAAAGAGAGAAAAAGAAAAACACAGTGTGAGATGTCTGTATATTTTCCAGGACAAACAAACATCATTTCTGAGCCAGGAAGCTGAATATTTTTGTCCTGAAATCATTACTTGAGACCATCTCACAACAACACATGTAGCTACCACTGTGTTGGCTGTGATACTGATTGTTCCATGATCTGCGCAGGGTTAACATGCTGCCACAGAGTCATCGAGCTCTTCAGCATGATCCAAGTCATCAGTACCAACCATATAGCCTAAATTCACTGAGTCCAATTTGCCATCATTTGGGCCACATCCCTCTACACTCTTTCTATTCATAACCTTATCCAAATGGCTTCTAAATGTTGTAACTGTAGCAGCCTTCACTACTTCAGCTGGATGCTCATTCCATACATCAGCTAGCCTCTGTGTCAAAACTTTGCCCCTTAGGTCCGTTTTAAATACTTCATGTGTCTCACCTTAAACCCATGCCTTCTAGTTATGGACTCCCCCAACCCGGGGAAAAGCCCTTGGCTATTCAACCTATCCATACCCTCATGATCATATGAACCTCTATAATGACACCCCTCAAACTCTAACCTGACATGGAAAATAGCCCCAGACTATCTTTCCTTTCAATGTAATAGAGCCCTCTAACACTGGCAACATTCTTCGAAATATTTTCTGAACCCTTTCAAGTTTCACATCATTCCTCCTGTCACAGGGAGACAAGAACTGAACACAATATTCCAAAAGTGCCTGAGAGACTCTCCTGTACAATCACAACATTATGTCCCAACTCCTACACTCAGTTCACAGGCCAAGAATGGAAAGCGTACCAAACACGTGGTTCACGAACCAACCTGCATCCTCACTTTCAGAGAACCATGGGCCTGCCCTCCAAGCCCTCTTTTTGTGAAAAAAAAGTTTCAAACGTTATGTGAACAAGAATTGACCCTGCCTATCTCCAATTTTACAACCCCGGGGTGTACAGAATCAGTCGAACCACCAAAGAAAGCACGTCCACCGGCTAAATATATTAGTTAGGAACCGCGAAAACAGCAGTTTCCCGATCTGAATCCGTTTTCTTACTGCTGCTGGATATACACATAACTCAAACTTGTCTCATTTTGAGAAGAAGGACATGGTCATCGTGGAAAACCCTCTTCTTGAGTCGTGCAGGTTCCTTTCCACGCACCCACCCTGTGCTATCAGAGACTCCCTCTCTCTCCGGTCTTTGTCCCATTTCCTATTCATGTTATAAATTAGATACACTTAAACTGCAGTTTCCACTACTGGGACATCCAGTCCTTGACTCTTCCTGAATAACAGCAGCAGCTCAGAGCACCATTTCCAGCAAACTATCCACAGCTGCTCCAAAAACTTTCAAACAAGAGAATGAGCCAAACTGCTCTGGGAACCACGTTAGATGTCTATTACAGGGACCTTATCCTGATGCTGAACACATGATCATCTTGGAGTGAATAACAGAGGCATTCGGTAGACGTTTTAAAAACAAATTTTGAAGCTGTGTGCCAAACATGCTGTCAGCCCCTTTCCGATATGAAGCATCACATGGCTCACCCAGGGAAGTGAATGATACCCGAACGAATTCCATTCCATTATTTCTGAGATTCATAACACCAGCACTCGATAATCTCAGGTGATGAAGCCCAGGCACTGGAAAATATTGAGTGTCTAAAACTCACTATGAAAACGGATCAGCCAACTAGTTGCTGAAATATTCGTCAGGATCGCCACATCATTTGAAATGTTCAATTATATTATATTTTGAACCCAACTCAAATAACCAGCCAAGGTACAATAAACCGAGGCCGGATAGCAGCCCAACATGAGGAACGTTGCAATATAGTGCTGATTTGCTCAGTACCCACCTCGCGACAAGATGCCAAGCATGGAAAAAAATTCCAAGTCATGCTGCGTGTGACTGGAAGTAGTGCTTGCAAAAGTTCATATCTCTGTATCTACATTGCTATAAGGACAAGGCGAGTGACAGGAGTTTCAGATGTAAAACCTAGTATGAAGGAAAGAACAGAGGGGAGTCTGTTTAGGTACGCACAAGTGGCACGCGTTCCATGCAGCAGTGTTTTAAAAGCAGATGTGTTGATCTGGTGAATGGTATTCTGAAGGAGAAGGAGATAGGAGTTGAAAAGATCTGAACACAGATTCAGAAATCAGCTCAAGGTCAAAGGGATCAACACAGTTATGATCAGTCTGTTTCAAACCCGATATTACGCATCAATGGGATGGAGTTTGAGTAAGGGAACAGGGACTGTGACCGGAACACTCGGCATTTACCTCAATGTTCACAATATTTAAACAACATTGACAGTAATGTCCTGAATGATGCTTTCCAGCTGAGGTGAGCATCTAAACAGAGTCACACATTGTTCGCTATCAGAAACAAAAAAGGGGAGAGTGAATGAACAAGTTTTCTAATGCAGTGTACAGTGAATGACGGGATGCAGAGTTTCATCAGAAACAGTAACATGCATAAAGTAGGCTGAGTAAATGATATGAACAGTAATGCAGGTAAACTTGTTTTACGAAAATAATAAAAGAGCAATCAGTCTTACCAGGAACACCAATGATTGCCAGGATGGGGTAATAAAAAAATTCAATCATGGAAACGATATATTGGATTTGTATTGGTAATGGAAACATATAATAAAAAGTAGAAAGAGACAACATATCCCAGTAATAATCCCTGTCCATTGTTGTAACATTCCAGTCAATCACCATCAGGTTCCGGTCCATTCTTGGAAAATTACAGCCAATTGTTGTCAGATTCTGCCCTCCCAATCGGTCGATCTGGAGTTCCTGATCGCTGCTCGTGCTGGAAGTGATGTTCCTGCTGATTCTACTGGATCACACATTGAAAATGCCTGCTTCTAATAGAAGTGAGGAACCCTCCAGGGTCACAGTTTGAATCTATGGAGACTGACATCAATTAAAGACATCAAACAGACAACTTTCGTTCACCCTGTTCAGTCTAACACACTTTGTATCACAATAAATTACAAAATGTATGTATTGCGGATGGGATTTATGAGGGTTGCTGAGGTAAGGAATCGTGCAAATAGCTCAGAAATTAAACATAATCATTCAATCTTCTTTGTGGGAACAGTGCCACATAAGAAAGGCATATGATCCTGAGGGGTCTTGATGGGCAGAATGTTGAACGGGTGTTCATACTTCTGAGAGGTGTCTTGGAGATCATGATATCAGGGAGAACAGTTCAAAAACTAGGTGTATTCAACTCAGGAAAGTGATGAGAAGAAATGTATTCCGTCAGAGCGTGATGAGAATTACAGCCTGAGTTCCAGGGAAATTCTATGATGATGAGACTCTGAAGGTTTCTGGGGAAGACAGAAGAGTGAGGTTGAGGCAACAAACAGATCAGCTGTAATTCATTTATTGGTGGAGCAAGCTTCAGCGGTCAAATGACATATTTGACATTGAGCAGCAGTTGCGGGTGACATCTGGAAGACACACTGCAGAAGTTCAACACGGTTCCGACAACAGTACCTTCCTCAACCATGCCCCCACCAACATGTTCCCATTCAAACCACTCACTATCTATCTTTGGGTATTGTTTTCACATTCACTGATGGGGCATGGGCTTTGCTAGTTTGCCAATATGTATGCACGTTGTTCATTGTCCCCTGAGATGATGGTGGTGAGTGGCCTCCCTGAACCACTGCAGTCTACTTGTTGGAGGTGGACCCACAAATAGCAAGTTAATTCCAGTGTCTTCACCCAGTGAAAGCAAAGTAATTGTGATATAATTCCAAGCTAGAACAGTGAGTGCCTTCGTGAAGAATATGCAGAAGTTGATGTCCCCGTGTAGCCTCTGCTTTTCTCCTTTTAGACAAATGCAGTCGTGTGTTTGGAAGGTGCTGTGTAAGGATATTTGGTGAACTTCTGCAGTGCATGTTGCAGATAGTATCCACTGCTGCTATTGAGAGGCTGTTATGGATGGAATGGTTGCTTCTGGACTTGGTGCCAATCAAGCATGCAGCTTTCTCTTGGATGGCATCTTTTTGAGTGATGTTGGAGATGAACCCTTCCAGGGAAATGGAGAGTATTCCATCACAATTCTGACGTTTGCCTTCTGGATGGAGCATAGACTGAGGGGAATCAGAGTCTGAGCTACGCGTCGGATCACACATGATCTCACTGGCTCACTTGTTCACACAATGTCTGGTCTCACTGGCTCCTTCCTTCCAGCGATCACACCGTCTGATGTGCTTCTGTCCTCAGCAAAATTGCATATTAACAGTCTGATGATGAACAGGAAAGCTGTTTCGCACCCTCACTGAAGACTACTGATCATCAATCTTCTCTATTTCCTTTCAGTGTTCAGCCCTTCCAGGTCATCCATACGCAGAACATTTATATGGTGCTGCCTCACACCCATGCCTCACCTCTGAGCTTACACAGTGTTCGTTTCAGAGCAAGTCAGTGTGAGAGCCTACAGTGGCTTTCAGAGCAGGGCTTGACTCTCTACTTCTTCACAGTTGGTCAGAGCATCTGTGAATCATCTGCTACTCGGCAAAATTAAGGTAGGTATCACACAGCCTGTGTCATCTGGACTTGTCTGCAGTTGTATGAAGTTTGGTGAGTATGACCGCCAAAGATCATACACATTCACAGTGATCTCTCTCGCAGCACATTTTAACAACGACTGTTTTATACTGAATAATGTTTGTACTTTAATGACTGGGTGCGCCCAGTTGGGGAAATCATGTGTTGAACAATGCAGAACATTTGTCTTAAGTTCAAATCATCGGCTCAAAATTATGTCCTAGAAATGTTGATGTGAACACGAACATTCTGAGAACAGTGAAATTGAGTGATCTGTTTATCATATGATGTAGGAGAAGAATTCAGCAACTGAGGCTATCGAATCTGCTCAGCTATTCGACTCCAGCCAGTGACTCGCTTCTGGAATGCGCTGCCCAGGCTGGCCTGGGTTCAGATTGCCTTCAGCTCTGGGATCTGGCCCAGAACTTGATACTGGGACTCATCTCCTGGACCAGCCTGGGGTCAGACAGCCTTTCTCTACAGGCTCCAGCCATCAACCAAGTTCTGGGACTCGGAATGTTAGGGATACAAGATTTTGCATGACCACTCAAAATTTTCATTCATACTGAAGAATAATGAAGGAGAGAAGCTGGCAGAGTAAGTTTGTGTATCAAGGAATATTTTCCTGCTGATGCTTTCTGCCCCAATTATTGCAAACTATTACTGTGAACCTCTTTGACAACTTTAGAAACAGATAACATATGCAGTTTAAGATGCCCCAATTACAACTCACTCATCACATAAATACATGCAACTCAGCCATCATATATGTGATTGCTCAGCATTACATGTAAATGAAGCCACTGTGCCGACATGTATGATATGCTGTTAATCCAGATGAGAGCAAAAAAAAGCTTTTTATATAAAAACAAAACATGAGGAACTAATTTAGAGAAGGATAATGGCATCATTATGCATGTTTATAATAATCGTTTTACACTCCTCCGCAGACATTAACATTCCTTCACTGTTGGCACTCTATTTTTTTTTTCCTTTCATAAGTGTTATGACTGCTCATGGTTCTTAGTTATCAGAAATTGGATACTGCTGGCTATTCCTTGGTATTAAATGGTCGAAAAATATTGTTAACTGAAGTGGTCAGAATTGTGGCCATCGTAATATGATTAATAGATTTCTCACAACAAGGTCTTATTAATTTGTGGCGTAATGAGAGCCACTATTAGCACTGAAGCAGTCCTGGTTAGAGAAGAATTGACAGAACCCCTTTGTGTCAGTTAAATTAATCTTTTTCTGTGTAATGTGGGATGAAATGAAAAATATGCTTGACTCACAGAAACTCTTGTGATTGCAATCACATATACGCGTGCACATGTCTGCACACAATAATATTTTTATTTATTTGACATTGATGGATTTGATTGGATACTTGTAGAATCGTCCTCTGAGATTGAAATTATCTTGATGGGAGAACTCCCTTGAAAAACCTTCACTGGGGCCTCTTCTACCAGCTAATCCAAATTGTATTATTTTTTGATGTTCAAAGAAAATTCCTTCTCTCACATTAATTATGATCCTTCAGGTAATTGTCACTAATTATTACATCCATCCATTCTGATACACTGAAGGCCTAAATGATACGGACCAAAAGCCTGAGAAGGAGAGAGAAGCTCCCACCGTGCTAACAGGGAGGATTGAATAGTAGATGCAAAGGTCAGTGGTGCAGTAATGTGGTTGAGGAAGATTCATGAGGAAACTCCAAGGATGGGCAATAAGGAAACCTGGAGAAGGTCATGAGGTCATGCGATGAACTGAGGTTTTCTTCCATTGACCAGGCAGTCACGTGATTGCCTTGATTGGATGTGTGCTCAATCAATTCAAAATATGATTTGTTGTGATATTGAAAGATGGGTAAAAAAATGTAGTGTATAAATATTGATGCCTGAAGTTGATCAGTGAAGGAGATTCTTTGGCCAAACAAGCTTCTTTTCACCAGAGTAAATTTAATAAACTCTTTAACACTGTAAATGTGGTCTGAGTATTGACTGATTAATTTCATCGTCCCACCTCAACAACACTTTCATATCATTTAATTTCATTCTGATAGTTCAAAGCACTGACAGTCAGGCAGGTTGTAATCATCCGTACAGTTTGTGAAGGACTGAAGCATTAGAGCAAACGAGAGAATAGGGGTGACTGAGTTATAGACCCGACACAAGTCTATGGTTCTACTCTTTACTGTTTCGGGTATCTTCGTCCTCCTACCATTAGAAAACGTAGATTTGTTTTAGCTACGAATTTTCATGATCAGATCGTAATAATGACAATTTTTGTAGGCAATTCAAAAAATCTGGCCAATGTTGCAGAACTTATATCACTGTACAAGCACAATTATTTGGTGGTCTGATTCAATCAAAGTTCAGAGGCAAGTTGAAGATTGTGATGTCATACCCAGTGACTTCATTCTCGGCGTTAATTTTCACACACACTCCCACACTACCTAAATCGCTGTGGGTGTGCAGTCGACAGATAAAGCTCCTTATCGCGTTGGTTGGGAAACAAAATATAAATGATGTTGTAATAGTTTCTACTTTTCAGATTCTTTGGCTGTCTTCCTCTTTCTCCCTTCTCAATATGGCCAAAATCGCTTCTCCTAAAAAAAAACACATCTCTTCTTGCATCTATCCAATCAGTCTTTTGACCTCTAACGTCCTCAAATCTGACTCACTAAATCATGCTATTTTTGATTTAAGAAAATATGTATGACATTGCATAGCAGCAGAGAAGGACTTTTCATCAGAAATATTAAGCATCATAGCAGTGGGCTTTAAATGAATTATGATTGAAAATATGACACTATGAGAAAGCTTGATACAGTAAATAAATCCCAAGAAGCTGTGGATGCTGTAAATCAGAAAAAGAAACAAAGTTTGCTGGAAAACCTCAGCAGGTCTGACAGTATGTGTGGAGAGAAATCAGAGTTAACGTTTTGGGTCCATTGACTATTCCTCAGAGTTCACCCTGATTTCTGTCCATAGTCACTGCCAGACATGCCGACCTTTTCCAGAAAATTCTGTTTTTTTAGATGGTAGATATTCAAGATAGGACTTTCAACGAGGAAGACACTTCCGAACTGGCCAATCGTTCTAACAATGAAGCCTGTATAACTGACAGAGCAGTGAGGGAGTTTATTCTTTCTCATGGCTGTCGATTATTTGTATGTAAGTTGCCAGAATTCCACAACAGGGCTGTTTTTTTTTCGGGGGAGTATTATTGGGATCGGTCAGGGAACAGGCCATGATCAGGTTATCAAATGCCTTTTTATGGCAACACAGTGGCTCAGTGGTTAGCACTGCAGCCTTCCAGCTCCAGGGACCCAGGTTCGATTCCAGCCTCGGGCAACTGTCTGCGTGAAGTTTACACATTCTCCCCGTGTCTGCGTGGGTTTCCTCTGGATGGTCCAGTTTCCTCTCACAGTCCAGAGATGTGCACGCTAGGTGTATTGGCCATGCTAAATTGTCCACAGTGTTCAGGAGTGTGTGATTGTCGAGGAACGGGACTGGATGGGAAGCTTCAAGTGTGGACTTGTTGGGCCAAATGGCCTGTTTCCACACTGTAGGGAATCTAATCTAATCCAATAGCAGCTCAGCTTTGAACAGCCTTGGGACTCCTCTGGCCCCTATATCCATTATTGTGAACATTTCAATCGTGAAAACGGTGTGATCAAATTCCACGGAAGGAAAACAACAACAACAAAGAAGAAGAACAATACATTACAGGAACTGGCCCTTTGGCCCTCTAACCCTGGACCAACACATTTTTCCCATCCATACAAAAACGGCCTTCACTGGCAGAATCCGTACCCCATTCCTTGGAATGCTGCTGTTGTGCCTGCTTCCAGCACCTCCTCTCGCAACACAGTCAGTAACCTTTTGGTGAAAAACCTGCCCGAAACATTTGTTTTATACTCCCTCCCCCCGCCATTCCCCCTCATACATTGACCCTGCAATTGACTACTCCACTCTGTGAAAAAAAAACCTCACACTTTCCACTTTATCCAAGCCACTCACAATCTTATAAACTTCTATTAGTTCGCTCCCTAACTCCTGCATTCCAGTGAAAACAAACTGAATCTAGCCAAGCTTTCTTCACAGCTAAAATCCCCCATATCAGGCTATATCTTGCAAAACCTCTTCTGGATCCTCTCCAAAGCATCCACATCCTTCTGGGCATGCGGCGACCAGAGCGGGAAGCAATATTCAAAGTGTTGCCTCACTAAAGATTGATACAGCTGCAGCATAACTTGTCTATCCTTGTAATCAATGTTCCTTCCAATGCAGGCAAGCATTCCATGAGCTTTTCTCACTACCTTATCAACCCGTACTGCCAACTTCAGTGATGTATGAGGTTGTAAAACCAGGCACCACTGCACATTAATATTCTTGAGGATTCTGCCATATACTGTACAATTCCCATCTGCACTTGACCTTCCAAAGTGCATCAACTCACATTTGTCCGGATTCAAATTCATCTGCCATTTTGTGCCTATGTGCTGACTCAGATACAAGCCATCCAAGCGAACCGCATAAATATGATTTTCTTTAAAGCAATAGATAAAATCATTCAGCTGAACAATGCAAAAGCATCTGTCACCAACAGAAGGTAAACTTTAGGCCTCATTCTTTCTGTCCACTGACTTTATTTGTGGATTAGTGCTACTCCTTTCTGAGAGTTTACTACAGGCGTGGAGCTGCTACCACTTTCTAAGTCTTTCATATATAACCTGTTGGTGTAAACTTATTTGCGTACTTTTTTTCTCAATCTGAAATCAGTACCAATTTCCTTGTGCAATAAAGCTTTTGTTCTCCATTCTATTTGTACATTTTCATGCGGGAATATTACTGAGGTGAGTATTAAGTTTTCATAAGAATTGCGAATCAGACATTGATAACAAACTCTAATTAGATCCTAAATATAAACATGTGTGAAATATTCACAATGCCTCACATATGGGCACCGTGCTGGAACTGTGAACGGCTGTATGATATTTGCAAGCCCCAGCAAAGGGAGGTAAACGTGACATCGTCTGTGTACGGTTGAGTGATTTTCACACAAACACATTCACACAGTCCATCAGAGGGGGTTTAGGAAATGTGACAAGATCTGCGTGTGTGTGCAACTGTTGACACTGCTGAGATGAATATCCTCGAAATGAATATTTTTCAAGAGTATTCACTCTAGAAAATGACAATGTTGTCGAGGAGAATACTGAGATACAGGCTACTAGACTCGGTGGGATTGAGGTTCACAAGGAAGAGGTATTAGAAATCATTCAGAGGGTGAAGATAGATAAGTCCCCTGGGCCGGATGGGATTTATCCTCGGATCCTCAGGGAAGCCACGGAGGAGACTGCTGAGCCTTTGGCATTGATCTTTAACTCATCATTGTCTACAGGAATAGTGCCAGATGGCTGGAGGATAGCAAATGTGGTTCCCCTGTTCAAGAAGGGGAGTAGAGACAACCCTGGTAATTATAGACCAGTGAACTTTACCTCAGTTGTTGGTAAAGTGTTGGAAAAGGATTTAAGAGATAGGATTTATAATCATCTAGAAAAGAATAAATTGATTAGGGATAGTCAGCACGGTTTTGTGAAGGGAAGGTTGTGCCTCACAAACTTTATTGAGTTCTTTGAGAAGGTGACCAAACAGGTATATGAGAGTAAAGCGCTTGATGTGGTGTATATGGATTTCAGCAAGGCGTTCAATAAGGTTCCCCACAATAGGCCATTGTACAAAATGTGGAGGAATGGGATTGTGGGAGACATAGCAGTTTGGATCGGAAATTGGCTTGCTGAAAGAAGACAGAGGGTGGTAGTTGATGGGAAATGTTCACCCTGGAGACCAGTTACTAGTGGTGTACCGCAAGGGTCGGTGATGGGGACACCGCTGTTTGTCATTTTTATAAATGACCTGGATGAGGGCGCAGAAGGACGGGTTATTAAATTTACAGACGACACTAAGGTCGTTGGAGTTGTGGAGAGTGACGAAGGATGCTGTAGGTTGTAGAGAGACATAGATAAGCTGCAGAGCTGGGCTGAGAGGTGGCAAATGGAGTTTAATGCAGACAAGTGTGAGGTGATGCACTTTGGTAGGACTAACCATAAGTCAAAGTACAGGGCTAATGGTAAGATTCTTAGTAGTGTAGATGAGCAGAGAGATCGCGGTGTCCGTGTACACAGATCCTTGAAAGTTGCCACCAAGGTTGACAGGGCTGTTAAGAAGGCAGACACTGTTTTAGCTTTTCTTAATAGAGGGATCGAGTTCTGGAACAAAGAAGTTATGGTGGAGCTGTACAAATCTCTGATGCGGTGTCACTTGGAGTATTGTGTAGCGTTCTGGTCACCGCATTAGAAGAAGAATGTTGAAGCTTTGGAAAGGGTGCAGAGGAGATTTACTAGGATGTTGCCTGGTATGGGGGGAAGGTCTTACAAGGAAAGGCTGAGGCTCTTGAGGCTGTTTTCATTGGAGAGAAGAAGGTTGAGAGGTGACTTAATTGAAACATATAAAATAATCAGAGGGTTAGATAGGGTGGATAGGGAAAGCCTTTTTCCTCGGATGGTGGCGGTGAGCATGAGACGGCAAAGCTTTAAGTTGAGGGGTGAAAGATATAGGACAGATGTCAGAGGTAGTTTCTTTACTCAGAGAGTAGTAAGGGAATGGAATGCTTTGCCTGCGACGGTAGTAGATTCGCCAATTTTAGGTACATTGAAGTCGTCATTGGTTAATTATATGGACGTACATGGAATAGTGTAGGTTAGATGGGCTTCAGATCAGTATGACAGGTCGGCAGAACATCGAGGGCCGAAGGCCCTGTACTGTGCTGTTATGTTCTATGTTCTATGTTCTATGAGAGTTTAAACATACTTAAAACGATTTATTTCATAAGATCCTGATCAGCATTCAGAAACAAACTGTTGATGGAAACGTAAATCAATCATGTGATGTTCTTTCACCTGCTGTAAGTATTTAAGTACATTTGTTTAATAACCTGATCTAAAATCATGTAATACACTTCAGTTCACTTGTAAAGTAGATTTATGATCGTTTGTCGAGTCATTTTATGGTTACTGCCTCATAGGCTTAGGTTCAATTATTTAGCAAACAATATTCAATTGGATGATTGATTTGTGTTCATTTTCACAAATCCCAAAGTCTTTAAAGTCAAATTTCAGACCCTCCTCATTGCCTTGGCCTCCCAATGTCACATTTCACCGCCCATTTCCATCTTTGTCAGTCCTCCACACACCCGCAGCCCTGCCCGACCACCCACCAACGTCCTGCTCTGCGGCAGTCATGTTTGAGCGACTTCACCTGCATTATTTCTTGTTTTCTTTTCGTTTTTTTTTCAAATTTTGAAATCTCAAATCAACAATAAAATGATTTGGCACTTCCATGTCATCAGATGAGAGAGAGTTTGAGCAGTGCAGAGGTTGACATTAAACCAGAAGGAAAAAAGTTACTGACAGCGAAGAAGGCCTATGAGTTTCCCCCACTTTCCCATTGGTGACGGCAGGAGGTGACAGAAATACAGGCGTTTCACAGCCCTGAGAGTAAGGAGTGAAAGAAGTGCATGCATGATACCCACCATGCTGTTTTGCAAATTTATTTTGCCTGAGCATGGTCTCACAAGGATTTTGGCAAATTTATTTTCAACGAGACAATTCACTTACGATTGTCTCTTCTGTCAAAATAAGCAGAAAGCAGTCCGGTTGAAGAAACCTGGTGCAGCAAAAAAGGCGGAACAATTCAAACCTGATGAAATTTCATCATAACAGAAGGAAGCTGCAAATACAATGTAGTTTAAACCGAATGTGTCGGAATACGTCTCTTGGATAAAGATCAAGGTCAGTGAGGGTGAGTGCAGGAGTTAGACGCTGTCTTGAAGCAAAATCCAAAGACAGTTTACAAGCTCATTAAAAACAGAACACATGTTCACAGCTTTCTACTCAGCACGGTGCTTCTGACTGAAATTTTCGAGGGCGTGAACATGCGAGTAGATGAGGACAGTAGAACCGATGCAGGTTATGTAGATTTCAGCGCAACCATTGGGGTGAAAGAAGGATCAAGAAGGATCAAGACAAGTGCGTACTAAATGAATGCCAGAGCACTAAACAGCTGAGAGGAGCAAAGAGAACTTCGGGTGCTGGTCCAAAGATCATTTATTTCGGACAAAATGTTGACAAGATGTATCAGAGGACAAACAAAACATCTAACTTTTTTACTGTGGCACAGAGTATACCAGCACGGAGCGTACTCTGGAGCTGTACAATGTTTTAGAAGAACTGGATAGACTTGGATGGAGCTGGCTGAACACAGCAGGCCAAGCAGGATCTCGTGCTCCTCAGATGCTGTTTGGTCTGCTGTGTTCATCTAGCTCCACACTTTGTTATGTCGGATTCTCCAGCATCTGCAGTTCCTATTATCTCTGCATAGACTTGTGTTGGCTTATGTAGAGCAGATACAGCTGAGTGGTAGAGGTAGAGTTTCAGTGAGGTGTGTGAAGAAGGCAAGGAAGGGTCAAGGGACAACAGAGGAGATAACTTTAAGGTGAAGAGAAGGGGCTTTATGGGGCGGGTAGTGGATTATTCTGTTTCTCAACCACAGGCCTGAGAATGTAGTTCCATGGAGGGCAGTCGAAGCAGGAAACCTCACAAACGTTGAACCGAATGTGAATGAGTCCGACCAACATCAGAACAGACAAAAACATGGACAACGGTTTTGAAAATGCAATTACCGGCAACTGGACAGTGCAGATCCAATTTGCAACTTCTTTGCTGTCAGTGTCTGTGTCTCTCAGAGAAATGTTAAAAGATCCTGTGGTCAGGGAAACGCCTTCCGTTATTTTCCCCTCCAACACTAAGTTTTCTTTTGTTTCGTGTCTGTGCCCATGTATGTACAAAGACCGAGTTAATAAGATTGTTTTGAGCTCAAAGTCGCAGTGTTATGTGCGATGATTCATAACTGTTTTCCCCCCTTACACTGTCTGTATTTGCAAGCAATCGACATTCGTGTTAAATACAGAAACCCAACCTCATCCTTACATTTCACTAACCGAGGTCAGAATGGCATTTGGATTGTGGAAATTTGTGTACTTTCTACATTCGCTTTGTTTGCCGACAATACGAGGGAGAGTTGACTTGCATCCCAACAGCTCAGTGAGACATAACAACAGGGACTGGCTCACGAATGCCCCTGAGGGAAGAGGATACGCCGCCTGTGCCTGGTATGGTTTGTGTATGTTTGTGGACAAGCATCAATCTGATTGGATCTTAATTGCCACCTGGTAATTAGGGATGGGCAATGAATGTTGGCCTTGCCATTGACATCCGCTTCCTGTGAACGATGACCAAAAGACAATCAGTTCCCACCATATCATTTGAGAACCTGATACACGAGTCACAACTGCATCAATCTATGTGTCGTTTGCGACTGACCCCGAAATGTAATTTCACTCAAGTCCTGTATATGCGTCACAAACAGCAGAAGTAAGAAACGAGATCTGTTGAAGTGTCTTTGCAGTAGATGTGTAGCTAAGATACAAATCAACGAATCCGGGGATTTAGTGGGCAGTGGTAGCTTCTGTTGATACTACAAGTACTACTGTTTATCGAGTTCAGATCCATTCGACAGGTTTCAAGGTTGAGACAGAGAATTCAAAGGAGCGAAGGGAAATGCCAGTGGTGAAACAGGGAAGTGGAATGATCGTGGTTATGAAAACAGTGTAAATTAAACGTCAATTAAACATGTAATGATGAAGTAAATGCTCAAAAGTTATCATCAACATGGCAGGAATTATTTGGTGAACTTGGACCAAACAACATTGGACTCACTTCTGCGAAATACAGGCAGGACATCTCGGAAAACAACAGGCTCCTGGAAACAGGGCACTTGAAACGCAAACAGCCTTTGGTCAGGGAATGAGTTTAAGAGCTCGGATGTCATGTTGCTGTTTTGGTGAGGCCGTACTGAGTACTGTGTTTGATTCTGATCGTCAGGTTAGGAGAAGGAGGCAGAAGATTCGGAGACGGTGCAGAAGAGGTTTCCCTGAATGTTGCCTGGATTAGATGCGGAACAACACCACATTTACAGACAACTCCAGAGAGCTGTACACACCAACAGCATACACATACGTGGATTAGGATCAGGAACAGGAAACTGAAACAACATTCCTGTCCAAAGTAGGATCCTTGGAGAAAAGGGCAATAATTCTGAAAAAAAATTCAGCAATTCCAAATGTGCCGATCACATTTGTGTTTTAGATCAGCTGGTATGGCCTGGGGTTTGTAGCGGAGGCAGAAAGAGTTAATTCCAATAAAATTTAAATGAAAATCTGGAGTGCAGCTTGATATCAGAAGGGAGAATGTCACTCGTGTTGCTTGTGTATGCCATGGAGGAATGAACAAGTTGATGAAGACTGAGAATATAAAGAAGGAGGATAGAAACCTGTCGAATGGATCTGAACTCGATAAACAGTAGTACTTGTATTCAGACCTAATACTTGAGCACAATCGACATCCTCATTTGAAAAAGTGAAATAAAGCATCTGGTTTGAATGTACTTAATTGAATCATATTCAAAATCATAATAAGAGAAACCACGTGTCCTTCTTGCAATTGTAACATGAGAAAATGAGTATTGGATAGCTATTGTCATCCGCTTTTTGAAACAACATTGAGAACAAGTTGAAAAGTACAGATCACAGAACAAAATAAGAGTGTCAGGAAAACTCACGTGAAGAAAACAGACAATAGAATAAAACCAATCTCGAAACAGGTGACATAATACTGGATAGTCAGCGAGTCTTTCCAAAGCAAGATCATACGATAACAATTCCTTGGCTATGATAACATGGTGTGAAGCTGGACGAACACAGCGGGCCAAGCAGAATCAGAGGAACAGGAAAGCTTGATGTTTCGGGTTGGGACCCTTCTTCAGAAATTGGCAGGACACTTTGTTTTCCTGAAGGCCTTTGGTGAATTAACACATAACAGAACCCTATGTATTTGGACGGGAAGTGCTTTTAGGGGACAAGCAGCACAATAGACCGGCAGTGGCATATTAAAATAAACACAATGCAGGGTGCAGGCTTTAAACAGATCTGCTAAGACTGATGAAAGTTGTGAAGTGCAAAAAAATCACATGATTGTTCTCAACAGACACTATCCTGAGAAAATAATAAACTAAGATGAAGCAACCTCGATTTTCGATTTTGGTGCATTTTCCATACTCGTGATAGACTGAACAATACATATTTATTTTAACTCAACCCATTCCAGAACTGAAAGAAGTGAATTTCTTATTGTATTGTGAACATATGGAAATCTTTGTTCACTGTTGTTCGAAGCAGGTACAATATGAACCTTCTGTATTTGCCCCTCTCTCCTTAGTGTCTCAACGAAATGACACAACATCCTGTGGTAACAGTGTTAGGTTCATTTTTTGAGACCCTCACGGACTTGCTGCAATAACAAGACACTGACCTGTTTAGAGAAAAGCAAATCCTTTATTACAAAGCAAGTCCAAGCTGTGGGGAATCACTGTACTCAACCCGGCATAGAGTGCAGAAATACCAAAGTGTGGAGCTGGATGAACACAGCAGGCCAAGCAGCATCTTAGGAGCACAAAGCTGACATTTCGGCCCGAGACACTTCATCAGAAGAGGCGGATGGGGGGACGGATCTGAAATAAATAAGGAGAGTTGGTCAGGCGGAACGAAGATGGATAGAGGAGAAGATAGGTGTAGAGAAGAGTACAGGTGGGGAGTTAGGCAGGGCATATGTCTGTCCAGGGAGGACGGACAGTTCAAGTGGGCGGGAAGAGGTTGGTCGGTAGGAAATGGAGGTGTGGCTTGAGGCGGGAGGAGGGGACGGGTCCGGGAAGAACAGGTGAGGGAGGTGGGGACGAGCTAGGCTGGTTTTGGGATGCAGTGGGGGAGGGAAGATTTTAAAGCTTGTGAAATCCACAGTGATACCATTGGGCTGCAGGGTTCCCGATTGGAATATGAGTTGCTGTTCCTGCAACCTTCGGGTGGCATCATTATGGCACTGCAGGAAGCCCAGGATAGACATGTCATCGAAGGAATGGGAGGGGAGTTAAAATGGTTCACGACTGGGAGGTGCAGTCCGAGCGTAGGTGAGTCTTGTAAGCGATTCTCCCCGAGCAGTGCACAGCCCCAGCTTTTTATACTGTATCAAGTGCATAATACATAAAGCAATTATACATCTGACAATAGCGTGTTACATGAAATAATCACTACATCGGACAATGACATAATACACAAACAACTATTACATTGAAAGCATAAAGACAGCAGGGTAAAGCATCGATCATGCTAATGACAGGAGGCGATTCCAAGTTGCTGAAGGGACAGAATGTAATTACAAGCCGCCAAAGTTTCTGGCTTGAACAAAAGTCAGTGCCCTGGCCCCTTCAGCAGAAGCACAAGTTACATTATTTACAGGACCTCAGAAATCGCACACCATTACAAGCGCTGCCCAACGAATCTTATTTGAGAGTGTTTCCACATACCCCTGTGCAGGAAGATAATGATTTACAATGTTTACACCTAATTCTAGTCAGGCAGGAAGTTTTAAGGCAGTGTCTGCATACATCTGTGTCAGCAGATAAAGAGCATTAATTTATAGAAAATGTAGAAATCAGTGGGATGTTATCCAAAGAACATCTCAACAGCAGAGATTGATTCAGGTTTCAGAAGCAAATACATTGCAAAGTCTTAAATATCAGGTGTAAGGTTTTCATCATTTGCAGAAATGATTGACTGGCATGAGGCCAATTTTAATCCTC
This sequence comes from Stegostoma tigrinum, assembly GCF_030684315.1. NCBI lineage: Eukaryota > Metazoa > Chordata > Chondrichthyes > Orectolobiformes > Stegostomatidae > Stegostoma > Stegostoma tigrinum. Next base: position 1,288,496 of record NC_081397.1, on the reverse strand, counting down.
ACTGAGACAAAAACTAATATTCAAAACTGTGGCCCTCAGGCTTGCAGGACTGTAAAGGTAGGCGTAGATAATGAAGACACCCAATATCCACAGAGTAAAAAAAAGACTTGAAAAATTATTTGATTTCTACAAGAGTACTGTCAGCTTCACTAATTTTCATAATTTATTAATATCTGTTTCTGTTCCATATTGTGATCACCAGAACAAGTTGAAAATGCACCAGTTTATTTGCAAAACTAGCATTTGGCTCTGTACGAGAACAGTGATGATCTGTTTCTGTTCAAAAGGCAGCAAACAAATGTGGATACATTTATTTTTACAGAGCTATTACAGCATATTTGTATCCAGCAAACTTTTTTGTTAAATCTATTACAGCATTGAAGACAATATCAGTTCCATGAAACAGAGAGATCACTCACTTAAGAAAATAGCATTCATAAGTAGAACAATTGAAATTTTCAGTTTAAGAAGGACCTGTTTTCAATCACCACTTGTGTGTTGCTCAGAAAAGAAATTAAATGTGGAAGATATTCAGCTTTGTCTCATCAGGATAATCACAGTTTGTACCAATACGCGTGGGAACCAAAAGCCATACTGCGTGGAAGGTGAGTTACAATTTGTTGGGAAAATGTGGCTGATTAGTAGAAAGTGCTATTGTTGTTGATGATTGATAGTTGACAGATAATTTTCTTGAGAAAAAGAAATTCGAGATGTATTGTTTGCGACTATTCACAACTTCTCCCTGAAAAAAAAATGAATGACCAAAAGGATGTCAAATGTTTTGAGGCATTCACACGGGACTGTCTGCATGCTATTTCTGCCTACAAAGAATCGTATTGTGTATTCATCTATTTCTTTCGAGGATACACAGTGCTTCACGTACAAACACAACTCATCATCAATGTTCTCATACAGAGCAAATGTTACTTTCCCAAATAAATTGTTACAATTAGTACAAACAAATTGGTACAATGGCAACTTGTTCTGATGATCACAATATGGAAGTCAGTTAAAACAAATATTTGAGAAAACTTTATTATTTCAGCTGGTTATCTATATCCAACACTGATAGATAATTCAAGTATCAGATAGTGGCTTATGTTAGCTCAACTACATAGTAACCAATACTCAGTCTGATTTCCCTCCTCTTGCTTTGAATTACTTTGCATCAGGGAATTTGGCTGAGCAGTGATCGACTGAATAATTTCACGATACATGCAATATTTTCATAATTCATGAACTTGAGACATTTAATCTCGGTTGAGGAAAACCAGGAAATGAAAAGTACACGTGAACCAATAAACTCTTATCATTATTCAAGTGTTCGAGTAAATGTGACCACTACATCAGAATGAAGCATCACAGAGTCAAATCAGCAAATTGTTTCTATAAAGGTTAACACAAAGTTAAGGAGAAACTGAGTTTTTTTATGTTGAGTTGGAACATGCATTTTTATTGTTATTTGTCCCTGATAGCTGTCTACAATTTCCGTGCATTCGACTCAGAAATAAAATGCCCCTGATGCATTTCATTTATACTCAATGTGGATGCCGAGGGAATATTACAGTTACAGCATTTGTTTCATTTTGCTGTATTTCTTAAAAATGAAACAAACACATTGCAGCAGCTAAGAAATTCACTGGTGTGATAAATTATATTCAACAGTGAGACTGAGATGCTCAGTCACAAATGCAATAATTATTCGGAGAGACATCGAGTATTACAACATATACAACATATTCTGGCATAGATTCCATCAGGACCCAGGCACTTGTCTACACTCATACTTTTTAATACACACAAAAACATCTTCCTTTGTAAGAGTAACTTGGCTTAGAAATTTGACCCTCCACACCTTGAGATCATCCTCCACCAACTTTGTCTCTTTTCTGAATACCAACACAAAGTATATGCTTAGGATCTCACCTAACTTTTCCGGCTACACACATAGGTTCCCTCCTTAGTCCTTCTATGGGCCAACCATTTCCCCCCTACCCCGTTGCTTTTTATATCGGTATACAAGGGCATCAGATTCTCCTTAATCCTGTATGCTGATGACTTTTCATGATCCATTTCAGACCTTCTAATTCCTGGTTTAATTGTTTTTTTCTGATTTTCCTCATATACTTCAAGGGCTTCGTCAGTATCCATCCTCCCGGACCTTATGCATGCTTCCATTTACTTTTTGACCAAAGTCATAAGATCTCTGGTCACCCAAGGTTCACGTTACTTGCTGTACCAATCCTTCATTCTCACAGGAACATGGCGCTCCTGAGCTTTTATCACTTGCCATTTGAAATACTCCCATGTATCCGATATGGGTTCCCATCAAACAGCTGCAACCAGTCCAAATTCTCCAGTTCCTGCCTAATATTGGTGTAGTTCACTTATCCCCAGTTTAACAACTTCACCTGCGGTCTGCTGTTATCCCTACCCATGAGTATCCTCAAACTCTCACAGCATTATAGGGTAGTTCCTGATGTTGATGTCGTCCATGTATATTACTGAATTCAGGCCATTTGAGAGCACATATTGATGGGGTAGCATATAAGGTGAGACCAGGAAAGGTTGGCCGTTCCCTTCCCTGAAGGGAATTAGTGAGTCAGAGAGTTTTTTTTAAACATGGTTTCATGCTTGTCATGAGATTTTTATTGAACTCCAAGTTCCACCACCTGCCATGGTGCGATTCGAATCCAGGTTGTTGGAACATTACCCAAGGCTCAGGATTAATACTCCAGTCACAATTCCATAAAGTAGTGGAATGAAACTTATTCGAAGGAAACAAATACTAATAGTGATATTGTGCTGGGAAAATGAATGAGATTAAAGTTCAATGAATTCCCTGAGCCTGATTATCTGTGTTGAAAGTCTTCCCTGAGGTGGCCGTAAAAGTAATGGATGCATTGGTGGTTGTCTTTCAAGTTCTATAGATTGTGGAACAGAAGAGGGGAGTTAATGTAACCCCAACGTTTAAAGTCAAAGGAGGCACAGAGAAAACAGGCAATTAAAGACAGACTGCCTTGACACTGGGTGAGGGGAAAATGCGAGAGCCCATTCTAAAATGATGAACAACAGAGCACTTGGGAAACGGTAACAGCGTTAGCATGGAGTTACAGAAGAGAAATAATGCTGGACAAATCCAATGGAAGTTTGGTTAGAAGAGATTAGAATACAAAATGAAAGTACATGTGATTGAGATAATGTTCTAACTTGGACAGAGAACTAGTTGGCAAACAGGAAGCGGAATGGGAATAAATGAACCTTTTTTTCTGAGTAGCAGCCAGTGACTGTTGATGTTCCACGGTGATCAGTGCTACGGACCCAGCTAATTGCAATATATGTATTGATAAAGAGCAGGAAGTGGCATGGGGAGAGAATGGGATCAGGGGACTGAGGTGGATTATCTGCCATGATGATATTGAATAATGAAGCTGGGCTTGAAGGACATACTCCGGCATCTATTCACTATGATTTATGTGCAGGACCAACCAATGCTGTTTGGGATGGTGTTCCAGCATTTGGACACTGCAACACCAAAGGAATGGCGACATAGGTCAAAAAGCTTTCTGAAAACTCCTCAGATGCACCAAGAACTGCAGAGTCTCTCAAGCAATTTCTGTTTTTTTTCAATTGGTACACACAGCTGCAACTGTCTACTGATAGTGTAGAAGGTGAATGTTTAACATTGGACCATAGGAACAGGATGAGGCCATTCAGCCTCTCGAGCCCACTCTTGCTTATTCTAGCTCATGGTTAATCAACTCCCGTGATGTCATATTCCCTAGCTAGCCCTCTATCAATGATGTAATGACGAAAAGGAAATCTCATCAGTCTCCATCTTGGAGTAAATTAATGATCAAGTTTCCATCGCCGTCTAGCATAGAGATTTCATTGGGGCCACCGTTGGAGTGAAGATGTTCCTGTTCTTCCTGATCTGAATGATTGTCTTTAATTCTGAGGCTGTGCTCCCTTACTTGAAGTCCAACAACCAGGCAAAACATACTTTCTACATCAACTGTGTCTGTCCTTTCAAGAATGTTCCAAGTTTCTGAGAACGTTGGCCATTCCGAAATCTTCTTGATGTGCACAGATTAAAATCAGCTAAATATTGAAACATTTCTTGATCATTATCTGCTTTCAAGTGTTTACCAATCAGAGATTTAATTGGAGATAAATTAACTGAAGCTCTGAACAAAATCTCCAACAATTACTCAACAGTAAATACTAAACCATGAAATGTTACTGAGGAATTTGCTATAACTGTACAGCTGACATGGAAAATCACTTTCTCTCTGTTCCAGTTGAAGGTGTCGAACAGAAATACAAAGACACACTCTGGATACAAGCAGAAAAACTGAATGTGAAAACTATCCAAATAAAGGTAAAGATTCTCCAGCTGGGTGATTGATGCACTCACTTCAGGCTCATCTCAATTGTACGAGGTCAGGCAGTTGTACAACATGTATTGCTGGTAAGAGGCTGAGACCATGAATAGTGGGGAGAGAAACATCTCCAGGGTGACCTGGAAAACATACAACCTGTTCAATTGTTTTTGGCGGAGAAATTTCATATCTGGGAGAGCGGTAGCAGTGATTGGTGTCCCAGGGATTTTAAAAACATCAATAGTACGAAGATTGTTTATGACTGAGAAACTGGCAAAATATACCCACAGTTTGTTTTCAGTTTTAAAATCAGGGATTTGAGCGCTATGAACTATAAAATAAACCTGACGAGTCTGATAGTTGGCCATGATCCTTATTATGGGAATATTCTGGGAGGGCACTGGAAGAATCCAGAGAGGTTGCTGTTTACATTTGACAGTATGATGAGTTTAAGGAGAATATAGAATTTGCCGAGTCGGAGAAATACAGAACCTGAGTTTGTGTGAACAGATCCCGAATGCTGGTGTGAAGTGTGTGTTCTTGTTTATGGTTTATTACAGCACAAGCTGTTCCCAGGATGTTCAGTGCCAGTGACTACCCGCTCCACTGCAATACATTTATTGGAAAAGGCTGAGATCCTGGGCTTTCTACGTGACACATGGAATGAATATTTCAACATGTTTTTGGAAGTTCAGATGGTGGCAGCAGCCATTTACAAACACGTGGAAGAGAACAAGACCGTCCACACCACGAGCGATATTCCTCTGTCCTGCTGGGCCCTTGGTCTGTCTCTGCATCCCTTTTTCACACAATCTGACAGGGAGTTCGCAAGGCCATCACCCAACTCTATTCCCACTATATTTAAACATTCTGAGACACCATGGCCGAGAGATTGAAAACCCCCACAATACGTCACTGAAACTTGGTGAGATGGCCTTCACAGCAGTCATTGAGGCGAAGATTGTGTCTAGTGATGGAAATCGAGTACGATCTGCAACATTCCCAGTTCCTGTCTGGATTTATGATGAACATTTTCGAGAAAGATGATTCTTTCCACAGTGTGGTTTACACCTTCCCACATCTCACCATTCAAGAGTTTGTAGCTTCTCTTGATGTATTCCCGTCTCCATATCCTGTGAATACCCAGAGCCTCAGTGAGGAATACAGTTGATTTGTGATAATTCTGCATTTTATTGCTGGTCTCTCCTTCTCACGAACAGCCTGGAGATTTTTATGGTTGCTCCAACCTGTTGAGAGGTTCACTGCGTGAAGGAGAAGGTTTGAAAGTCAGATTGGAAACACAGCAAGTCAAAACTGATGAAAGGAACCTTCTGATTATGTAGCACATTTTGTCTGAGATTCAGAAAAAAAGCATTGGCTCAGATTGTATCAGAGATAATGGGAACTGCAGATGCTGGAGATTCCAAGATAATAAAATGTGAGGCTGGATGAACACAGCAGGCCAAGCAGCATCTCAGGAGCACAAAAGCTGACGTTTCGGGCCTAGACCCTTCATCAGAGAGCTCTCTGATGAAGGGTCTAGGCCCGAAACGTCAGCTTTTGTGCTCCTGAGATGCTGCTTGGCCTGCTGTGTTCATCCAGCCTCACATTTTATTATCTTGGCTCAGATTGTACTTGGTTCTGCAGAAATCCTTACGTTTTGTGGGTTGGACCTAAAACCAGTTGAGTGTGTAGTCCTGTCACATCTCATATCCTATGTGATGAAATAAGGGAACATGATTTGGAATCCTGCAGTATTGAGATTGAAAGCTTTCCGCAACTGATACCTGCAGTTCACAAATGTCTGGTGTTGAGGTAATTCTTTACTTTCTCTAACTGGGAAGCAAATTGTCGAACGATCACAAAAAGAAACAAATGATTCACAATTTAGAGAAATTAAACTTTTACTTCTCTCTGAACTAATGCTGTGAGATTTAAGAATTTCGAACAGGCCAGAATATTGAGAAATTGAGTTTACAGCTACTACAGTAAAACACAAGCGGTGGGACAGCAGCCTTCGACTGAAATGCCTGAACTGAACAGCCTGCAGTAGGGACATGTTCCACAAACATGACGAGGCTTGTCAGTGTCTGCACAGAGATTAATTCTGATTGTCAGCATGAGACCGGGTGGAGGGACATTTAAAGGCTTTAAAGATGGTGATTTATTTAACAAACACATTTGCTCAGTGATCCAAATGCATGGAGAGTGGGACCTGTCAAAAACCATCATCAATTAAAGAAACTTTGAATATTAATTTGCTGTTTATTTTTCAGCATTTCCTGGCACATCCAAGAAGGAGCAAAGACAAGATCCTAGTTTGATTGAATTTGTTTCTCATCCTCTGAATGTTTCAGTTTCGACCGTGGGACAATTAACTGGGAGGTTCGGGAGTAATGCTCCTGTTTCTGGGTCTCAGGAAACCAGACTGTAAAATACAAAAAAAAATCAGTTAGTACTACAGTCCTAGTTTATATCTATAAAGGTGCATATTGAATGGTATATGTCAGTCTCAGTATCAATGATATGGAATTAACCCTGACTCTTCTTATTTCTCTCTCTCTGACCCCAGTCAGTGGGGTACTGGTCTCACAGCTTCTTGAGGTGAGGATCTCCCCTCTGCCATCAGTGTAAACCAGTCCCTCATTTTTTCTCAACCTACGATCAAACCCTTTCACACATCAATAAGTCCGCACTCTCTACCCACTCATAAAGAACTGCAGGAATCTGAAGCAAATCTGATGAGTGTGTCTAAAAGGCTTAGGTAACCAGAAGCATTTTAATGTTTTTGGCAGAACTATTGATTAAAGTTTTTTTTTAAATTGTTTTTGAAGTAATAAGATCACTGCCACTATTCCCACAATGCTGCTCAATCTGTTTATTTCTTTATTCATCTTCAATGATTTTAGTTAGGTCACCTAAACAAATGAAATCACTGCAGGCTACCAGGCCTGGACTGAACATGACAGTCTAAACATTTCAATTCATAAACACCACTCCTATCATTATAGGGACATTCCTATAGTCACTGTCACTTCCTTTAAATGGCTGCAGTCCAGGTTGAAATCTCACAGACTGTTTCCATGTCAAGCTCAGTGAGAGTGTGAGCGACGATTATGTTCAGTGCCTGTGAAGTATCCTACCATTCCCCATTGGGTATCGGAAAGTTACAGCTACTATTCAATCAGACACACTGATATAAACATCTCGGGGCAATTTGAGTTGAAAGTTACAATGACTTGACCAACAATATGTACAGCTGAGAAATGAGCAGAAACTAAGCTGACCATTTTGGTCTAAAACTGGTGTTTCAGATGCTTAAAATAGAAATGGAAAGGTTTCTGTGAGGCTGCTCATCTATAATGGCCGTTTCTCAGGAGACGAGCAAGTTGTGGAATAGATATACATTCAGACATCCTGATCATCATGTGTTCTCGCAGACAGCATCTGCTGTATCCACTTGAGCAGACGGATCGTACCATTGAGCAGCAACTTATCAGTGAAAGCAAATTGATAGCCTGAAGATAAAAAGCAAGGCCCATTGATTGACTGATTGATCCATTTGTGTCAGCCTGGATGGTGAGTGACTTTGAGGAGAAATTACAGCAAATGGACGATGCTGCCTCTCATTCATTGTCGTATTTACCCACCTATTAATTGTGTGCATTCCCAAAATGCGAGACAACGCTGTCATTTTTTTGTTATTATCCATTGGTATTGTCGACGTTGAAGACATAATGTTAATGTTAATGAATAAATTAAATATTACCAGGAGATGAGTTGCTCCCTCACTTGTCCTTTAAAGTATTTGACATGAAATTGTTGATAAATTTGAACATTTCTCGATCAAATGAGGAGATGAATAGTTCTCTCTCAAAGTTATACATTTGAGGAAGGTTTCAAGAGGATGTTGGTGGTAACACCTATTGGAGTTGAGGTCAAAGATGTTTTGTGGGTCTATCTCGAGCAAATGGACTGCAGTGTCACAGAGCGATAGAGGTGTACAGCTTGGAAACAGATCCTTCAGCCCAAATCACCCATGCTGACCAGATACCCTAAATTAAACTAGCCCCATTTGCCTGCATTTGTTCCATATCCCTCCAAACCGTTCCTATCCACATATCCAAACAGATGACTTTTTAATGTTATAATTATACCAGCCTCCACCAAATCCACTGTCAGTTCATTCCATACATGCACCGCCGTCTGTGTGAAAAAAGTTGCCTTTTAGATCCCTTTTAAGTCTTCTCTGCCCTAGCTTAAACATATGCCCACCATTTTTACCAGGAGAAAAGACCTTGACCCTATCCATGCCACCCATGATTTTATCAACTCCGATATGGTCACCCCTCAGCCTCCAGGAAAACAATGCCAGCCGACTCAACATCTCCCTGCAGCTCAAACCCTATAAACCCTGGCAACGTCTTGTAGATCTTGTCTGAACTCTTTCAAGTTTAAAAAAAAAACATGTTTCCTCTCGCAGAGAGACCAGAATTCAATACAGGATTCCAAAAGTGGCCGAACCAATGGCCTTTTCAACCACATGACCTCTGGTTGCCGATACTCAATGCACTGACTAACAAAGGGAGGAATTCCAAAAGCCTCCTTCACTAACCTGACCACCTGCCACTGCACTTCGACAAACCATGAACCTGCACTCAGGGACTCTTGGTACGGCAGTGCTCCCCAGGAACTTGCCATTCAGCGGATAATGTCCCAATTTGCGTTTCTAAAATGTGGTATTTTACATTAATCCAGATTAAATTCCATTTGCTGCTTCTCAGCCGATCTGATCAAGGTCCCATTTTATTCTGATGTGACCTTCTTCACTCTCAATTCCATCAATAATTTTGGTGTTATCTATAAACTTACTCGCCGTACCTCCGAGATTCACATTCACATCATTTATATAAAGGACAAAATGCAGTCAACATGGCTCTGATGCTTGTGGCACACTGCTGGTCGCAGGCCTCCAGTCTGATAAACAACCCTCCAACACCACTCTCTGTCTCCTGCCTTTGTACCAGTTCTGTATCCAAATGCTAGTTCTTGCTGTATTCCATGTGATCTAACATTGCTTACCAAGCTACCATGCAGAACCTTGTCAAACACCTTGCTGAAACTTGCCTTCACTCCTCTGTTACTTCTTCAAAAAACGCAGTTGAGCTTTAGAGACACAATTTCCTGAGTGCAAAGCCGTGTTGATTGTCCCTCATCAGTTCCTGCCTGACAAATTACATTTAAATCCTGTCCTTCAGAATCCCCTTCAACAGCGCACCCACCACTGATGCCAGGCTCACTTGTCTATAGTTCCCTGGCTTCCCCTCAACATCCTTTCTCAAATAAATGCACCACACGAGCTATCCCCAGTCTCTAGCACCTCATCCATGCCTGTCGATGATACAAATTGCTCAGCAAAGGGCCCAGCACTCATTTCCCTCGTTTCCCACAAAGTTCTTGGATACACCTCATCCAGTCCCTGTGATTTATCCACATTTATACATTTTAAGATGTTCAGGAGCTCCTCCTCTGTAATACGGACACTTTTTAAGATATCGCTAATAATTTAACAAAGGTCTCTGGCTTCCATGTGCTTCTCTACAGTGAACACTGATGCAAAATACTCATTTAGGATCTACTCCTTTCCATGTTTTTCCACGCATCAGCGGCCTTGGTGATCATTCGGGGGCCCTATTCTCACCTTCATTACTTTTTTCTTCCTTCACATATTTGTCAAAACCCTTTGGATTCTCCTTTAAACCCTATTTGTCAAATCTGTCTCATGTCTCCTTTTTGCACTGCATGTCCTTCTTAAATATACTCAGACAGCTCTTATAGTCTTATCAGGTTGACTTGTTTCCTTCATTTTCTGACTGGAACCTCAATTTTTCCAGTCTTCTGGCATTCCCGAAACCTGCATCATCTGAAGGAGAAAATTCTGTCTCTTTGCTCTTGTCTCATTTCTGAAGGATTCTCACTTTTCAGATATTCCTTTACCTGCAAAGACACATGCCAAATCAACTTTTGAAAGTTCTTTCCTAATAACATTAAAATTGGTCTTTCAAGAATTTAGAACTTCTGCTTTATGATCTGGCCTAATTTCTTTAATTATTGTAAAATGTGCCTCAAAATTCTGCCCCCCCCCCCCCCGACAACTCAGTCACTTGCCAGGCCTTATTTCCCAAGAGAAGTTCAAGTTTTGCTCCTTCTCTGGTCGGTAAATGTATACACTGAAGAAGAAAATTTTCTTGTGTGCACTTTAAAAAAATCCTCCCCGTCCAATCCCTTACCATGATGGCAGTCCCCACCTATGTCTGTAAATTTAACCAACTCGCAACCCCACCCACCGTGAACACACTATTGTTCTTACAGATAACTGGTATCTCTTTACAAATTAGCTTCTCATTTGCCTATATGGGGGTCTACATGCTTCAGGAAGGCAGCTTACCACCTTTTCAAAGGCAACTGTGCAGAAACAACCAGAAAAGGAAAATGTGTCACGCCCCCAAAGTCCCGCAGCCAAACGGAAAGAGGCAGTTACATGATGGCTACACCTACAGCTCCTATCACAACGAAAACATACAGAGGGATGGCCATCAACAAAAAAAAAACAGAGTACCATGAGGGAGATGGAGAGGACCACCCCCCAACCTGACGTGCCCAGCGAAGCCCATCTTCCAGCCATTGGGAAGCACGGGGTACACACCGCACAGCACCTTCGGGAAACCGGGAGCAGCGACACTCTGTCAGTCCCTCTGTCAGACTCAGCACTGGACCCTGCTGGCTTTGTTCTCACCCCGATGTTACCGGAGCTGGAATATCTCCCCCAGGCAGGAACAAGGCGGCTACCGCAGTGCAGAGAGTATCCAAAAGATCGCCCGAACCATGGGGTTTCAGGGATTCCCCCAGTGACAAGACTGGGTAAATGGACATTGGGTAATTTTATAAACTTTTAAAATGAGTGTTAAAATTTCCAGTGTTACTGTGTGTAGCTTTGAATCTATGACACGATGTGTTACCACATTGGCTTACCTGGGCAATGTCAAAGCAAGTGTCCTGTTTCTGCAGGAGTGTGGGATACCGCACCTCAGCAGCCACAGGAGTTGGTCGAGATTATGGACCTATGGGACTTCATATTTTTTTCAGGGGGAAATGACAGCCGTTCCTCCGGCCTGGGTATTCTGCTGCAAGTAGGCAACTTCCCCATCTCTGAGGTCAAGGAGGTGGTGGGTCGGTGCCTCCTTGCAGCAGATGTTACAGACAGAAATGCTCCCCTGAGATTAATTAACATGTTCACCCCCCCACCCCCACTGCTGCTGGCGATGTGTGGGCCGGTCATTCTGGCCGGAGATCCAGCTGCATCATTGATGTCAACAGATGACCCAGAAGGTTTGACAGTGAGCTGGAATCCATGTCCACATTCCTGGCAGAAATAGTTAAAGACCAAGCTGCATGACATCCCCAGCACCTCTGCAGGTGAAATGCACGCAGATACACATGGTTGCAGCCAGATGGGTCTATCGGCTCAAGGAAAGATTTTCTGTTTGCATCCCACATGTTCTCAGTCAGATCCAAAGACATCCAGCCGGTGTTGTTCTCTGATCACTGCCTCCTGCTGGCTCACTGTCACCTACAGGACATCCTATGGGCAGGCATGCAGATATCGAAGCTAAAAGTGTCATGCTGTCTCTCTGTGGTTGTACATGGGCAGGTCTGGATAAATTCTCCAAAACTGTGCTGTTTCTGTCACCTGAGCCAGCTTTCAATTCATCTGGTGGCATAAGATAAACCATGCCTGCAGAGACTCCACACACAAAACTCTGGAAAAAGCCGGGAAACGTACCCAACAACACCCTAATCCTAATGGTCATGTAGTGTGTGGGCGCATCAAGCTGTGCATAGACCCTCAGTACGCAAACACCCAGTGCCACTCTGTCATGAGATTCTTCTTGTACCCAGTGTTGCCAAGGATGGGACTGGCCTCGTTACCATGAAACACTCCAAGTAGAGTCGCAGGGTTACAAAGCTGGACAGCACGCAAGCAGGCCCTTTGCTCCTACTTGTCCACACTGACCATCGAACATAGAACATTTCAGCGCAGTACAGGCCCTTCAGCCCTCGATATTGTGCTGACCTGAGAAACCAATCTGAAGCCCATCTAACCTCCACTATTCCATTCTCATCCATATGTTTATCCAATCAGCATTTAAATGTTCTTAAAGTTGGCGAGTCTGCTACTGTTGCAGGCAGGGCATTCCACGCCCTTACTACTCTCTGAGTAAATAACCTACCTCTGACATCTGTCCTATATCTATCAGCCCTCAATTTAACGCTATGTCTCCTCGTGCTAGCCATCACCATCCGAGGAAAATGGCTCTCACTGTTCACCCTATCTCATCGCCTGATCATTTTGTATATCTCTATTAGGTCACCCTAACCTTCTTCTCTCCAAAGAAAACAGCTGCAAGTCCCTTGGCCTTTCCTCATTTGACTTTCCCTCCACACCAGGTAACATCCTGGTAAATCTCCTCTGCACCCTTTCCAATGCTTCCACATCCTTCCCAAAATGCAACGACCAGAGCTGTACGCAATGCTCGAAGTGGGGCTGCACCAGAGTTTTGCACAGCTGCAACATGACCTCATGGCTCCAAAACTCAATCCCTCCACGAAAAACACCTGACATACCATCCGCCTTCTCAACAACCCTCTCAAACTGGGTGGCAGCTTTCAGAGATCTATGCACATGGACGCCGAGATCTCGCTGTTCATCCATACTACCAGTACTCTGTATTCCTGTTACTCCTTCCAATGTGAATCACCTCACACTTTTCCACATTAAACTTGGGTTACACCCTCTCAGTCCAGCTCTGCAGCTTATATATGTCCCTCTGGAACCCACAGTGCTTCTTATTAAATTCCAGGAAGTAGGTCCAGTAACTTGATAGCCTTAGTTCTATCTCTTCCCATTACTTCTTCCCTCCTGTTATGATGATTATTTTAAATCCTCGTTAAAGCTCAGATTGCATATTTTATAAAAAAACCTTTCATGGAATCAAGTAATAAAGGGAGTTGGGAGGTGGATGGAAGAGAGGGCTTGAGGCACAAGAACAGCCACAATAATATTTTAATTCATTCACAGTACATGAGCACTGCTCACATTTATTGCCCATCTCTAATTAGCCAAAGTGTCAAACACATTTCTGTGGCTTTGGAGCAAGACCAGGTTGGGTTTTTCAAACAATTGTATAATCCAGATTTTTTTAAAAAAATGAACTGAACATCCACAATCTGATATGGTGAGGTTTGAGGCCAGAACACTGCATGGATCTCTGGATTAATAAATCTAGCTAATAGGCCCATTTGGCTATCGTCTCCGCATTAATTGAATGACAGATGATGTGGTCTAATCCTGCGCCGAGTTTTTAGGATTTTCATGCTGTGACTGGAGAGTAACGTCCGAGCAGAATAACAGATGGTTACAGTCCATTGCCTGACAGATAAGTAGATAAGACCCAAATGTGGCGTTGAGATATTTTTATTAATCATCGCTGGCCACAAGGGAGGTGCTAGAGGATGGGAAGATGACGAATATGATTCTACTTTGCAAGTAATTTAAAATAAGTAACAGCATGGAAACTGGACCTGTTGTGAAATGTACTTCCTGCTGCGACAAACAACTTTTTAATTCCTCCATTGCCCTCTTTTGCTTGGTTCGGTGTATCTCCCACATTGATTGCTTTGCGTTCATTCAGATGTTCCCAGTGGGTTCACCAATATTTAACTCTTCCCAGTTGTTGCCCTCGTGTTGGATGGTTCGCATTGGAAACAGTAAGAGTGGACTGTGTTGCTATGGCGTTTCATGTGGTGTGAAAATCATTGGAAAAACTGTGAGAGACAATACAAATGATCAAATGGAGAGTGAAAGTTTAATCCTGGAAAGTTAGCATGGATTTGTTTTGGGAAGATTGTGTCTGCTGAACATAACTGGTTTTATTTGAAGGGAGGAAAATGTTTGATGGAGGGAGTGTTTGTGACTTGAATCAAACTGATGGCTGAAAGAATGTTGCATATGCTGGGCTGAAATAGTAAAATTCTTAAGGTGCAGGAACTAAGCAGAAATTGATGGTAAATCTTTGTAGTCTGGTGCCTTTAGTGAGAAGAAAGCTGAGTTCACACTTTGGGTGCCATTCACCTTCATTTCATCGAATTATAATTTCTGCAGTGTAGAAAAAGGCCATTCAGCCCAGCAAGCCCACACCAACTCTCCGAAGAGCATCCTGCCCAGGTACACCCCCTACCCTATCCCTGTAACACTGCTTTTCAAACAGCCAATGCACCTAACCTGCAGATGTATGGACTCATTTCTCATCTGATCATTCAATGCCATGTCTACCTGGTTCAGTCGCTCGGGTAAAAAACAGTTATACAGTCATGGAGTTGGGGGTAGAGCAGTGAATCTGACCCTTGAATCCAATTCATCTGTGCCACTAGATTTTGTACATTGATCTCAATTTGATGAATTTTCACTGATGTTTGATTTGATTTATTCCCAGGCTACAGCAGTGGTCACCTGCTTTTTCTGTTATACATCACAGATCTGGCATTGGATGTAAGATATTGAATCTACAGATGACATAAACAATGTTGTGGGGAAGTTACCTATAGATTTCAGGGAGCTCAAAATCAGCTTGTCAGCTGGGCAAGAATAACTGTCAAATGGAATTCAAGCTGGAGAATGGTGAGATTCACTGAGGGATCACTGGCTACAGATCTATCCCACTTTCTGCATACTAGTCAGCTACAGAGAGATCTCAACCATCTCTTCAAAACAAATGTTGAACTGTTCCCAGAACACTGCAAGTAGATGTAATTTTGAGTTCCTTTATTTCAGTTTTTGTCCAGAATTGCATGTGACACAATCTATTTCACTGAATTTACCTCTGCCAAGGATGTGTTGGTGGGATGTTACTCCATCAGAACAGTTGCTGTTTATGACTTAAACAATCCATTATTCTGCTACGTTTTCCAATTGTAATTCCAGCTTTTCTTACTGTTGTTTGTATTTTGATTTTAATACTGTTGTCATATGTATTCAGTACAAAAGTGCGGTGAAAAGTGTATAATGTCACGACACAAGGTACCATCATTTGTGCAAGCACCTCGGTACAAATCTCCAGAAGAAGGTAGAAATAAAGAACAAGTTTTAAAACAAATCATGCACTAATTATTACCATAAAGCTTATGAGATATGATTAAATATGACACGTTGTAGAGCTTCTTAGTTTTAAGTGAAAAATAAAGAAATGAAGCTGAAAGTTCAAAGTTTACAGTCTTTCTTAAGTGATTGGCTTTGGTAGGACTCCTCTTCAAAGATTCGCCTTGAGATTGGAAGTCCACTCTGAGGCCACATCTGGATAAGAGACAACCGTGCTGGGCTGAGAGACCACACGCACTCAGTCATTGATTGATTGCCACGTCTGGCTCAGAGACAGCTCATGCTGATCCGTTGAGGGATAGCCACCCCAGGCCACTGCGAAATTGCCACACCAGGCCAGCTCCATCTAAATTTCCTTACTCGGCTGACAGCTTTGATTTATCCCTATTTTAAAATCACTATTGAAACGAGAGTGCAAGAATAAAGTGTACTCTATTTCAAGGCGATGCCTTAGCCCTGTCTTTAGAAAATAACAAATATTTGGGGTCGAGGTCATCTCCTGAATATATTTTTTAAAGGGTTTGTTTCAGTTCATGTCATCCACAATTTTGGTCAATAAATGTTCCCACACTCCTGAACAATGGCATTTACTGATCAGAGGAGATTAGACACAAATAAACTTTTATCATATTGGACAGAAGTCACTTGGGAATGATAACCATCAGACCATCGACTGCCAGTTCACCCAAGGATAAAAACCAGGAATCGGGTAAAATTGGGGACAGCATATTTCTGGGAGACTGAGGCCTCACTAACAGGGCACGAGCTGGGGAGTCAGGAACAGAATAACATGCTCTCCTTCAGAATAACAGTTCTGAAGAAGGGTCCAAGCCCGAAACGTCAGCCTTCCTGCTCTTCCGATGTTGCTTGGCCTGCTGTGTTCATCCAACTCTGAACCTTGTTATCTAACATGGACACTCTGCTCTGCTCACTGATCCTTCACCCCTCAACGAATCCAGTGTCAGGAATGCCTACTATTAGTCAGACTGACCGAGTGTTATCACATGCTTATATCCTAAATATTGCCAACCTCTTATCCTGTCTCAGATCATCTGCTCCTCTATCATCTTCAAAATTTTAATCAGTAGACCATTAATTGTCGGGCTTTTATCTGAGCAGTCTTCATGGCTAATATCTTCTTCAGTGAGTCAACGTCTGTTCTCTTTTAAACAAAGAACTGATGATACGGGAAATCTTAAAATAACTCGAAACTTACTGGTGAAGCTCAGCAGGACCAATATAATTTGTTGGAAGAGTCCAGTTATTTTTCCAAAGAGCTGAAGAGCTCTGCTGCTGACGCTACTAGACTGCTCGAGCTTCACCAGGTTTATGTTTTTATTTAAGCTCCACCCAATTGATCATAATCACGGTTTTGTTAAGTGTGTTGGGCTATAGCAGATTGATGGAGGCATCGTCGTGAATATAGTTGCCTTCCTAGCAGCTGACCCCGTCCGAGTTCCGGTCATCATACTGTTTATATTTTAAAGCGATGTTGAACCAAGAAGCCATAAGATGAAATTCACCTCTAGAATGTTCTGAATGTTTCCAAATCGCAACATGGGAAAAAGCTGCTATTATTTCCCAGTGCTGGGAAAACGATTCTGAAAAAACTCTGAGAGACAGTGTCGATAATCATTTTAAGATTGATTGATTAGCCCGGGAGAATCAGCGTGGATTTATTAAAACAAATGTGTATTTAATAGTCTTGATGGATTTTCTTTTTAATGAAGAAGCTGACTGAGGGAAAGAGTGCATGTGAAGTAGATCAAATGGATTACAGAATTAGTGCCCGTGTGCCTGGCTGAAATCATTCGTTGAGACACCATTCGAATGAAGATCTAACCTGGTTCAAAGCTGTTTGCTTCTCAAAGCGTCAAGCGTACCCTCAAGGTCTGTGGACAGCTAGAGAAGTGATTGCTGGGCCTTTCGCTGACATATTTGTATCATCTATAGCCACAGGTGAGGTGCTGGAAGACTGCATGCTGGTGAGCATAATGCCACAATTTCAGAAAGGTCGTAAGGAAATGCCAAGGAACTATAGATCAGTGGTGACTACGTTATTGCAGAAAATCCTGAGGGACAGATTTACATGTATGTGGAAAGGCAAGAACTGATTAGGGATGGTCAACATAGCTTCGTGTGTGGAAAATCGTGCCTCACTAACTTGATTGCTTTTTATGAAAAAGCAACAAAAATGATTGATAAGGACAGAGCGGTGGACATGATCTAAATAGACCTCAATACGGCATTCAAAAAGGTTCCTCACGTTTGACTGGTTAGCTCACATGGATAACAGGGAGAACCTGCCATTTGGGTACAGAACTGGCTCGAAGGCAGAAGACAGAAGATGATGATGGAGGGTTGTTCTTCAGACTGGAGGCCTGTGCTCAGCAGTGTGCCACAAGGATCGATATTGCACCCATTGCTTTTTGTTATTTTTATAAATGATTTGGATATGAACACAGGAGGTATCATTAGTAAGTTTGCTGATGATACCTGAATTGGTAGTGTAATGGATAACATGGAAGGTTACTTCAAAATACAATGGGATCTTGATCCGATGGTCCAATGGGCTGAGGAGAGGCCGAGTGGATATGGAGTTTAATTTCGACAGATGTGAGGTGTTGTATATTGGAAAGACCAATCAGGGAAGGGCCTATGTATTTCATAGGAAAGTCCTGGGGAATGTTGCTGAACAAAGAGACCTTCGAGTGCAGGGTCATAGTTCCTTCAACGTGGAGTGGCAGGTAGACAGGGCAAAGAAGAAAGCATTTGGTATGCTTGCCTTTATTTGTCAGTGCATTGAGTATAGGAGTTGGGTGGCCATGTTGCAGCTGTAGAGGACATTGGTTGCGCCAATTTTGGTATAATGTGAGCAAGTCTGGTCTACCTGATTTCCGACGGATGTTGTGAAAACTACAAGGGCTCAGAAAAGATTTACAAGGATGTTGCCATGGTTAGAGGGTTTGAACTATGGGGAGAGGCTGAATAGACTGGGGCTATTTACCCTGGAGCGCAGGAGTTTGATGGGTGACTTTACAGAGGTTCAAAAAATCATGAAGATCATTGATAGGGTAAACAGACAGGGTCTTTTCCCTGCAGTGGGAAGTCCAAAACGAGAGGGTATAGAGAGCACAGAGCAGAGTGCATAATGCGAGAGGGGAATGATTTAAAAGAGACCAGAGGAGCAACTTTTTCTCATGCATTGGTAGTCTGAGTATGGAATGAGCTGCCAGAGGTGGTGGTGGAGGCTGTACAATTATAATATTTAAAAGGCATCTGTGTGGGTTTGGGAATTGGAGAATTCAGAGGGATATGGGTTAAATGCTGGAAAACAGGGCCAGATTTTTTTGTTAGGATGCCTGGTCTGCGTGGACGATTTGGACTGAAGGGTCTGTTTCTGTGCTGTAACTTTCTATGACTTTATCTGCCATGGTGGAATTTCAAAAAGACATGACTGAACGAATAGTCTGGCAAAAATTCCAATAGGATATTACTTCACCAGGACCCCTCGCCATGACACTTGAGGATGGATCTGGAACGTGCAGCCTGAGAGTTTGAGGAAAGCATGTTCAATCAAAGGGTTAGGGTCTGGAACGTGCCACCTGGTAGTGTGGTCAAGGTGGGGCCAATCGAGGTGTCAGGGTCTTGAACACAGTGCGTGAAAGAGCCTGAAAGAAGACATTCAATCAAGAGCCTGTGGAGTGGAATTTCAGAAGAATTTGAAAGGCACCATGAAATGATGTGACTGACCCTCCAACAATGTGGCACTCTCTCGGCACTGACCCTCTGAGAGTGCAGCACTCCCTGAGTAGTGAACCCCAACAGACGGCATTCCCTCAGTACTGACCGACCGACAGTGCGGCAGTCCCTCAGCACAGACCCTTCAAAGCTGCAGTACTCGCTCAGCACTGAACTTCTGACAGTGCAGCACTCCCTGAGTACTGACCCACCAACAGACGGTACTCCCTCAGTACCTACCAACCGACAGTGCAGCACTCCTTCAGTACTGACCATCCGACAGTATAGCCCTCTCTCATGACTGACCATTCGACAGTCTAGCCCTCTCTCAGCACTGACCATCTGATAGCGCAGCATTCCCTGAGAACAGCCCATCCAACAGACGATACTCACTGAGTACAGACCCACTGACAGTGCAGCAGTTCATCAGGACTGACTCTTCAAAACTGCAGTTCTCCCTCAGCACTGATCCTCTGCCAGTGCAGCACTCCCTGAGTTGTGACCCACCAACAGACTGTACTCACTCAGTACTGACCCTTCGACAGTTTCGCCCTCCCTGAGCACTGACCCTCTGATAGTGCAGCGTTCCCTGAGAACAGACCAACCAACAGACGATATTCCCTCAGTACTGACCCACTGACAGTGTGGCAGTCCATCAGCACTGACCCTTCAAAACTGCAGTACTCCCTCAGCACTGACCCTCTGACAGTGCAGCACTCCCTGAGTACTGACAATCCAACAGACGGTACTCACGCAGTACTGACCAACCGACAGTGCAGCACTCCTTCAGTACTGACCTTCCGAAAATATAGCCCTGTCTCAGTACTGACCCTCCGACAGTACGGCCCTCTCTCAGTACTGACTCTGCGACATTATGGCCCTCTCTCAGTACTGACCCCCTGACAGCATGGCCCTCACTCGGCAGTGAACCTACGACAGTATAGCCCTTTCTCAGTACAGGCCCTCCGACAGTATGGCCCTCTCTCAGTACTGACCCTCCGACAGTATAGCCCTCTCTCAGTACTGACCCTCCGACAGTATGGCCCTCTCTCAGTACTGACCCTCCGACAGTATAGCCCTCTCTCAGTACTGACCCTCCGACAGTATGGCCCTCTCTCAGTACTGACCCTCCGACAGTATAGCCCTCTCTCAGTACTGACCCTCCGACAGTATGGCCCTCTCTCAGTACTGACCCTCCAACAGTATAGCCCTCTCTCAACAATGACCCTCTGGTAGTGCAGCGTCCCCTGAGCACTGAATAACAACAGGCGATATTTCCTCAGGACTGACCCACTGACAGTGCGGCCGTCCATCAGCACTGACCCTTCAAAACTGCAGTACTCCCTCAGCACTGACCCTCTGCCAGTGCAGCATTCCGTGAGTTGTGACCCATCAACAGAAGGTACTCACACAGTACTGACCAACAGACAATGCAGCACTACTTCAGTACTGACCTTCCAACAGTATAGCCCTCTCTCAGTTCTGACCCTCCAACAGTATCGCCCTCTCTCAGTACTGACACTCCGACATTTTGGCACTCTCTCAGTACTGACCGTCCGACGGCATTGCCTTCTCTCAGTACTGACCGTCCGACAGTATGGCCCTCTCTCAGTAATGACCCTCCGACAGTGTGGCCCTCTCTCAGTAATGACCCTCCGACAGTATTGCCCTTTCTCAGTACTGACCCTCCGACAGTATGGCCGTCTCTCAGTACTGACCCTCCGACAGTATGGCCCTCTCTCAGTACTGACCCTCCGACAGTATGACCCTCTCTCAGTACTGACCCTCAGTAGCTGTCAATCCTTGCAATTTATCTGCCCAGTTCACATTTGCTAATCCATGTTTTCTTTTATTTTCTTTATTTATGTTAAATAAATTGATCCAACTTGCTCCATCTCAAACCAAATCTTCCTCTCTTTCATGTTGTGATTGCTACTTTCTGCAAGATATTCCACCCAGAGGTCACTCCTTATACCTGGCCCATGACCCATTACACGATCCAATGTGAACTTCTTTGGGATCGAACAGCTCCTAAAATGCCCAGTTCGAACACCACCTCACACTACATCTCTATCTTATTTAGTTACATTTAAATTTTATTTAAATGTTTCTACTGCTGCATTTTAAAAATAAATTCTGCAAAATATTTCTCCGAATCACCTTATGTCTTCAGCTTACTTGTTGTTGTTA
The DNA here is from genome assembly GCF_030684315.1 of Stegostoma tigrinum. Lineage (NCBI taxonomy): Eukaryota > Metazoa > Chordata > Chondrichthyes > Orectolobiformes > Stegostomatidae > Stegostoma > Stegostoma tigrinum. The sequence goes on along the minus strand of NC_081397.1, from coordinate 1,266,968 downwards.
TTTGTGAACTTACTTATGGCTTCTCTCATTAATATACGTAAAGTGAATTACTACACTTTTCATTGTGTTCTTTTTGTAAAATTATATATGGCAATAAGTTTGAAATTCTAAATTACTCTGAGGGTGACATGTAGTCGTCTTTTTTATTCATTTAGAGGATGAAGGCATCGCTTGCCATGTCATAATTTACTGCCCTTCCGTAATTGTCCAGAGGGCAGTTAAGCGTCATGCTGCCAGATAAGGATGGCAGTTTCATGCCCTAAAGGGCATTAGTGAACTTGATCAGTTGTATCTTCAGAGTTAGAACCTTCTTTCCAGACATTTATCAAATTAAAATTCTACCACCTGCCATGGTGGGGTTTGAATGTGTGTCCCCAAAACATTGCCACGGTCTCTGTATGAACAGGGAGACAGAGTGGCCGAGTGGTATTATTGCTGGACTGTTAATCTATAAACCGAAATAATGTTCTGAGGACCCAGGTTTGAATCCTGCCACAGCTAATAGTGTAATTTGGATTCAATAAAATATTTGGGATTCAGAATCATCTGATGGCCATTGTTGATTGGGGGGAAATCCATCTGCTTGAGCGGATGTAGTCGCAATGGAAACAGTCTATTTAATGTGGATAATATCAGGAATAATGCTCAAAGACAAATCGTACCCACATTGCAGTGGCAGCAGAATATTTCTCCACATAAGCATGTTTCAAATGAACGGATTGCAGTCCAATTGCACGAGCCTTTCGTGTGTATGTCTGTGTTCTGATGGTGTTGTTAGATATTGCCCTCCCTATCTGACAGAATCCACGAAGGTTTTCACCCTCCACCGACCCCTTGGCAGTGGTGTGGCGAGGCCAGCAAATGGTGGCAATGTAACACCTTCAACACATGGGAGCTTTGTTGCACAAGTGTGATGTTTCACCTCTTGACAGGAAATTTCTGTCCGGGACTGCAATGCTGTAGAAGCCATTGGAATTGGAAAGTTTTATGCTCTAAAAAGGAATCTCAGCAATTTAAAAAAAAACCATACATCAGTTTTATTTATTCACAATGCAAGGAATTCTAGTAACTTGATGTTTCACAGTATTACTGAACTTCGCTCTGAACCTAGATGATGTCGCTGCATTAATAAATGTTTGGTGCGTGGGTTCTGATAACTTCATATGCCTCAATTTCTCACATCAACACAGCTCATCATTGGTTGTTTGTAACTTTAGAATGGGATATTTTGAAGTGTTATTGAGCAATGGGGCAATGTATTTAACACTGCTGAGCTACTCTATTTACTTTCATCTGAAACCTTCAAAGGATTTGATTTTGATGGAGACCTACAAAGGGTTCCATTCTGAAACCAATTAGGCAGTAGGAAATTCCATTTCCACGGGCAATTCCTTTAGATTGTGCTACAAGGGGAATTCGCAGGATCCCAGCTCAACTCTCTCCCTGCACTGGGGTAAGGGCTCTCTGTAGGAGTGTGATGGAATACTCCCCACTTGCCTGCATGGACGAAGCTCCAACAACACTCAAGAAGCTTAACAGTGTCTGAGACAATGAATACAGCTTGATTAGCGTCACATCCTACAAGATGAACTGCAGAAACTCTTCTTCACCTTCACAACCCATGACCGCTGCCATCTTGAAGAACACGGGCAAATCAAAGGTTGTCCCCAATTTGACTTGGAAATATAACTGATTCAGCGTTGCTGCATCAAAACCCTGGAATTCCGTAACCGACAGCACATGGACTGCCGTTGTTCAGGAAGGCAAATCACCACCCACTTCTGAAGGGGCAACCTGGGGCAGGTAATAAGTATTGGGACCGGCCAGTGGTACCCAGACCCCACAGGTGAATAAAAACAAAATCACTTCATGATCTGAGAACAACAGTACCCTCCTCCACTGAAAAAAAATTGTGTATATTCATAAGGAATTTGTGTAACTCGGTATTTAACTGCATTACTGATCTTTGCTCTGAAACTAGACAATGTTTCTGCATAAATAAATATCTTTGTGCAACAACTTAGGTTCTGCTGCATGTAACCAACTGCACTGAAGTGGTCTCGAAAAGGAAGTTAATGGTCAAGACCGTGTCTTTGAGAAGCATAATATTAGAATATTGCAACATTGATTAACCACGGGAGGATGAAGGTAACAGAGATGGTTAACAGCAAAATCATAGACTTCCTTCTGCTCTCCATCTCTGGGTCTCTGCAATTATTTCCAATTCTCTCGATCTTCAACATGACTGGACTCGACTGGTGACAAAAATGTGTCTGAATGTCAGAGCATTGAGCAATGGGATTAACGCGAATGGCAGTAAAGGAGTCAAAACTGTAAGAAGTAATCAGAACAGACTTGCATTCTTTGTTTGAGTCTTTTCGATACAGGTTCAAAACATTAAAATCAGCATAACTTAGCATTTCTGTTATATTTCAGAGACAGACATCAATATGTTAAACAGATAACTGCCCCAAAGCCTCTTTTTTACTTTGGGAGAGTAAATTTCCTATTACTGGCATTGTTTTGAAGAGAAATAAACTATGGGTTTCTTTATTCTTGCTTCATCATCCCGGAAGAAGACAGCGCACAGCTCCAAGGCACCAGCATCAACTGTCATTTTGAAAAATCTAGAAAAAGGCCAGTGAAGGCCAATACCTGTTCATTCATTCGAGTTGCCTTCATCGTTTCAAAGGCAGCCTGGTGTTCTGCTAACCAGACCACTTCTACTTGTTTCCTTCACAAGTTTTTTTTTAAGGCACAGCTTTCCTGCTAAAATTATGCACAGATTTCCAGTCAACTCACACATTTCTAAAATCTCCTAATTTCTCATTTGGTTTTCAGAACAAGGAATTCACTTGGAGGCTTGACTATCGCCTGGCAATTTCTTTTTTCTAATCATTTGTTGGGTGTGGGCGTCCCTGGCTGGCCAGCATTTCTTGCCCATTGTTAGTTAACCTCGAAGTCGTGGTGATAAGCTAAACTCTTGACCCAATGCAGTCCACCTGCTGTAGGTTGACCCACAATGCTCTTCGGGAGGGAATTCCAGGATTTTAACCAAGCGACAGTGAAGAAAAGGTGATATATTTCCAAGTCAGACTGGCGACTGGCTGGTAGGGGAACTTTGAGGCGGTGCTGTTACCATATGTGCGTTGCCCTTGTCCTCCAAATGGCCAATGGTTTAGAAGGTGCTTTCTGAGGATCTTTGCTGAATTTCTACAGCGCATCTTGTAGACAGGGCGCACTGCTACTAATCTGCATCTGAGGTTCAAGGAGTCGATGCTTGTAGAGGAAAAGCAAATCTAGCCAGTTGCTTTGTCCTGGAATGGTGTCAAACTTCTTGGGCGTTGTTGGTACTGGAGTCATCCAGGCAACAGGGGAGTATTCCATTGCACTCCTGGCTCGTGCTTTGTAAGCCATGTGTATACGTGCTGAGGCCAGCCGAGCTTCTGGTCAATTATAACCCTCAGGATGTTGGTAGTGGGGGATGTGTGTGTCTGCATGAGTCTGTCTGTGCTGGTTTGTGTGTGTGTGTCTGTGTGCGTGTGTGTGTGTTTCTCTGTGTGGCTGTTTGACTGAGTGTGCATAGGTGTCTAGTTGAGTACATTTATTTGTTTGTGGGAGAATGCATGTATGTGTGTGTTTGTGCGTCTCTGTGCCTGTGTCAATCTGTGTGTTTTTCTATATCTGTACTTTGTTCATCACTGTCGATGAACCTGTAGGTATATTAGGCCTGTAAATGTGTTATTTTAGATTGATGTGTTTCTTGAAGGGTGAATCTTTGCTCATGTGTTTCTCTGTGTTCATGTAAAATATATCTATGTTTGAGGGTATCTGCATATTTCTGTGCAATACACTTTTGAGAGTGAAGCCATTAAAATGGGATCAAACCCTGTGTCTGTATCTGCCAGTGCCTCTCATGCTTAAGGTGATAATGCTGATAGTCATGTTAATGCATTTCTGTGTGTGTGTGTGTGTGTGTGTGTGTGTGTGTGTGTGTGTGTGTGTGTGTGTGTGTGTGTGTGTGTGTGTGTGTGTGTGTGTGTGTGTGTACATCTATTCCAGTAATAGGAATTACTTTTCCCTCAACAAGATTTGAATGAATTAATTAAAGTATGGTGAATCAAAGGATTAGTCTTTCTCTCTCTGCCACATTTCATTGATGCATTGTTCACATTGCAGCAGGTCTATCGTTGAAATTTGTTTAGAAAGAGACAGTGAATGACGTGAACACTGAGTGATTACGTTATGATGGATATTTGGGAAAGTGATACAATGCAACAAGCACCGCTGGAAAAGCATGAGGTTTTCTTTTGGATGGAGCCTCTCGTACTGCACGCTTCTTTCGTTCTTCAAAGAATGTTTTTGGAGACAGAGCAGTTTTGCCCAATGCCTTGCAATGTTATCCCTGAGGTATGAGGAGAAGAAGCGGAACATGCCCAGCGGTGATCTCCGCCCCTACACTACTGAATTCTTTCTCAATTAGAATTTCTAAGAGCACATCAGAAAACACTGTAAGCTTCAGAAACCCTGCCTCCTCATGAACGGTTCACTCGGTGGTGCCAGGATTCACTTGCAGTTGAAACACGTTAATTAATTTGTGTACAATATCTGGAATACTGCTCAAAGATAAATCTGATCATGTGATGCAATCACCTGCCAGAATTTCACACATCAAAACAGCTCACATTAATGTGGGCTCTGTTGAATTCTAATTGAGGAGTGAGATAATGTATTTCATAGTGGAACATCTTCTCATTAACCATTCTATTTAATTACATTAAAATCTCTTGAATCATTTGATTTTGATGGAGACATACAGAAGGTTCCAAGTTGATACCAATTACGCTGCAGGAAATTGCATTTCACTGGATAATTCTTCAGGACTGTGCTTTGATGGGAAATCCACAGGCCCTCAGCTCAAATCTCTCCCCGCACTAGAATAAGGGCTCTCTGTCAGGTGTGTGCTGGAATACTCCCTACTTGTCAGAATGATTGCAGCCTCAACAAACACTCAAGGAACTCATCACCGTTCATGAGAAAGCAAAACAATTGATTGACATAACATCCACATATATCACCTCCCTCAACCAATGTTGCTTAGTAGCAGCAGAGCTTACTGTATGCAAGACGCACCACATAAATTCACCAATGATGCTTTTACCACAGCTTACAAACCGACGACCACTTCCATTTCAAAGAGCAAGGCAGCAGGTACGCGAAAACAAAACCCCCTACAAGTTCGCCTCCAAGCCTCTCACCATTCTGACTTGGACATATATCATGGCTCCATCACTGTTACTGAGACAGGATCCTACAATTCCCTCCCTAACAACATGTGTGTCTGCCTACAGCAGATCCGCTGCAACATTCATGGTGTCATCTCATCCACGTCTGCCTTCTCAAGGTGCACCTAAGGATGGTCAATAAATGCTGACCAAGCCAGTGACGCTCACATCCAATGTGTGAATAAATTTAAAGGATGATCAGGAAACACTGGAAACCTCCTGTAGGCTTTACTGAGGAGTTTTATTTATTTACAACACAAGGAATTTGTGTAACCAAGTACTTTACTGCGTTACGTACTTTCGCTCTGAACCTGGACAATGTTGCTGCATAAATAAATGTGTTTGTGCAACAATTTAACCTCTGTAGCATTATACCAATTTTTTTGAAGTGAAGTAGAAAAGATGAGTAATCAGCGCTATTGTTACCCTGAAAGATGTAAGAGAAGAAATATACAACAATCATTAACCACTGAAGGATGAAGCTCCCAGTGATGGCAAAAAGCAAAATCACAGATTTCCTTCTGCTCTCCAACTCTGTGTCTCTGTGATTCTGACCATTGCTCTCACCCTTCAGCCTCTTCCGAACACGACTTGCGACTAAAATGTGTTTGACTGTTAATGCATTGAACAACAGAATTAAAGCAAATGGCAGTAAAGGAGTTAAAACAGTATCCAGCCAGTCTAACGCCACCCACCAAGTCTCAGTAAAGTAGCCTGACTTTGTTTTACAGTAGAACGGTACATTTTCGATTATCCTCCATGGTTCAAACTGAAAATAGAAGGGGATATTTTTCAAAGAGAGTAGTGCGCTGGTTGATGTGAGGACCACAGCTGCAGTTTTGTCGGTGCAATACATCGTTCTGAGCTTCCGACAACAGATGGTCACAAATCGATCAAAGGAGAAAGTGATGGTGAACCAGACGGAGCAGTCCCTGGCTGTACGGAACAGCACCATGTTGACACTGCACACAGGTGTGATGTCCAGGAAGCAGAGCGGGTAATAATAAGTGCGAAAGCTTGTCAGTATAACATCAGTGAAGATGACCATCAGATCAGCAGCTGCCATAACCACCAGGTAACGAGTAGTGCAAGGGGATACTCCACATTTTCCCCGGGAAAGGATAACAATTGCCAGTAAATTTACTGTGGAAGACAAACAGGCAAAGAAACAGGAATTTACTGGTCAGAAATTCCCCTGACTGTTCCAGAGAGAAACATTAAGAATTTGTCACCAAACTCCGGTCCACTGTGTGAGTGGAAATGGTTAGGGCTGAGTGAGTTTGGATAGTAAAACTTTCACACCCACCTCTGATTGTCCTCCTGCCCAGTCCCTCCAGAGATTATGGGATTTGGACAGGAATTTAGCTCCCAGTCCCTCCTATGAGAGCTGGAGATTTTGTTTCATTACCATTTGAATTATTATAATATCTTGTAGGAGATCACTCAGATGACTCCTTAACTTTCTAAATTCTAGAGAAAGCATGCCTGATTTCAATAACGAAAACAAGAATTGCTGACTGACTGGTAGTACCAGTGGGAAAGAAAACAGAGTTAACATCGCGGATCCAGTGAACCTTCTTCAGAACTAACTTGCCTGATCTCTCCTCATACCTTCAAACCGGATGAAACCGGAGCAGATGGCAGAACGCTGAGATCAGAAAATTCTGTGGCAGCAGTAAAGTTGGGAGTCTCTGTCAGAGGAGAATTGGGCCAAGTACACTCCTCAGTGAAATGCTGTAACTGTTCCAGTGTCTGCATGAGGCTGATCAGTCAGCGAGCCGGAGGCATTATTGTACAAAAGGTAAAATCTCACAGCATATCAGCAACAGATTAAAACTAGTTCAATCGTCAGAACACCATACCAGGGGTGCCGATAAAAGCTAAGGCGGTGTAGAACACTCTCTCCACGTGTTGAATTGTTTGATGCATTTTTCTGTGCGAGGTGATCTGACCACTCAGAAAGATAAAACTTCCTTCTTGAATCTCTTGAGCTCATGCATTGTCGCAGATGTTGCCTTATACTGCGTGGAAGCTCCATGGGGAGATTGAGGTTAGAGCATTGATCAGCTTTGTTGCTGTTTGTCAAATTTCTGTAAATGAATACATTAATTACAATAGCAAGTTTAATTCTAATTATGAAGAGGCATTGCTGCTCAGTATGTCAACATGAAATAAGAAAAAAGAATCTGCCAGTTAATAACGTTTTCCACTCACATACCATGAACCCCATCCCAAGCTCACAAATTATTTCAACCGATGCTGCATCGGGATGGTTTATTCTAATGGTGAGCCCATTTCTCAGAGCTGTCATTCTGTACTGGACGACACAGAAAGAACATTTCACTCACAGAGTGAGATGTGATTCCTCTCAGACCGTAAATAAGTGCATTGTTTCCAAGGTCAGAATTTATTCCCCATTCCCAATTGCCCACAATCTGGGGACATACGAAGGACCAAATGAGGGCATCATACTACCTTTTCTGAGGCATGGGGGTCTCAGCGAAAAGGATGAATTTCCAACAATGAAGAGATTGATGAATATTTCAAGTGAAATTCCGCCAATCATTGAAAGTGAATAAAAGCACATTGCATGAAGTAAATTCTCAAACCATTGCAGCTCATTCATATAACAGACCATCTGACAAACAGGCCCTTACCCTCATCAAAAGCATAATAAAAATCAGAACCAAGCCTTCCCATCAGTTACACGCATTGTCAACAGAACAGAACCTCCACATCCTGCATAACTCTCCAGGATGCAAATGGTCAAACTGCCTCTGTTCATTCAGATACAAGGACGCAAGACGGCGGCAGGGTAAGTCACTCCATGTGGAGCTCCACTTTACTCACCAGTTCCCTTTCCTAATCTATTTCTCTTCTTATAACCAAGCAGCACCAGTAGAATCCTAGAATTGTGACAGTGTGGAAGGAGGTCATTCAGCCTATCGAATCTCACTGATCCTTTGAAGATTATTCCACTCACTGCCATAACCACAGAACGCTCTGTCTCTGATGGCTCGCCCAGCTAGGCAGAAAATCGCAAGACATAATGTCCAAACTGGCATAGCCAGCCCATGTATTATGCCAATCTTTGGACTGTGGGAGGAAACCAAGCAGAATTACTGAGTCAGTGAATTAAATTAAAAACGCCTCCTGTCCGACAGCGTTCCTAAGTCAGTGAATTAAATTCCGTGTCCAATCCAAGTCATTATTACTCTGTCAGTGAATGAACTACTCTGTCCAGTCCAAGTCAATATTACTCTGTCAGTGAATTAAATGCCATGCACCTGTCAGCTACAGTGAGTCAGTGAATTAAGTAGCAAGTCCTTGTTTAGGTCAGTATTATTGAATCAGTGAATTAAATACCACATCCTTTCCCAGTCAGTGTTACATAGAGACTACTTCCAGTGTGGAAATAGACCATTTGATGCAACAGGTCCACACCAACTGACTGAAGTGCATCCCACCTCGGTTCACCCCCCACCATCCCAGCAATCCAGCTTTTCCCGCGGTTAACCCACCAAGTTTACATGTCCCTGGACAAAACGGACATTTTAGCATGGCCATTCAACCTAACCCGCACTTCTCTGGACTGTGGGGCAAAACCGCAGCAAATCCGCAGAGACATAAGGAGAATGCAGTTACTCCACACAGACAGTCTCCCGAGGTGGAAATTGAACCCAGGTCTCTGGGGCTGATATGTCACAGTGCTAACAACTAATCTACTGTGCCATCCCAGTAAACTAAACACCCTGTCCCTGTCCCAGTCCGTATTATTGAGTCACTGAATTAAATATGGTGTCAGGATCCTAATCAGTATTCCTGCGTCATTCATTTAAATACCGTGTCCCTATCTCTGTCAGTGTTACTCAGTCAGTAATTTAAACGCTGTGCCCCAATCATTATTACTGAGTCCGTGTATTAAATACAGTGTCTCTGTCGCAGTCAGTATTGATGAGTCAGTGAATTAAACACTCTGTCCCGATCTCAGCCGTATTGCTGCATCAGTGAATTAAATAGTGTGTCACTATCCTAGTTAGTATCACTGAGTCATCAAATTAAATTCTGTGCCTCCTGTCCCTTTCACCGTTACTGAGACAGTGAATTAAATATTGTTTCAATACCCTGGTAAATGTAACTGATTGACTGAATTGAATACTGTGCCCCTGTCCGGGTCAGTAATCCTGCATCTTGCATCAGTGAAGTAAATACCGTTCCCTCTCCTGGTCAATATTACCGAGTCAGAGAATTAAGTATTGTATCCCTGTCCCGGTCAGAATTGCTGAGTCAGTGAGTGACATACCGTGTCGCGGGCAGAATTAATGAGTTGGTTGATTATGTACCATTTCCCTATTCAAGCCAGTATCACTGAGTAGGCGAATTAAATACCGTGACACTGCCCTAGTCAGTATGACCGATTCGGCGAATTTAATACAATGTCATTATCAATGCGTGTCTTATGAAGACAGTGATTTAAATAGCCTGTATTTGAAACAGTCAATATTACTTTCTCAGGGAATTAAATACCGTGTCCCTATCTCTGTCAACGTTAATGAGTCAGTGATATAAATAGTGTAGCAGTCAGCATTATTGAGTCAATAAGTTAAATACCCAGTCCCTTTTTAGGACAATGTTACAGTATGACTTAATCAGTGAGTTCAAGACCATGTCCGTCTCCCAGCCAGTTTTACTGCATTAGTGAATTCAATACTGTGTCCCTGTTCCGGTCAGTATTGCTGAGTCAATGAATTAAATACCATGTCCCTCTCCCGGTCAGTATTACTGAGTCAGTGAATTAAATGCCACGTCCCTCTCCCAGTTGGTATTTCTGAGTCAATAAATTAAACATCCTGTTCCTGTACAAGTCTGTATTACAGAGTCTGCAAGTAAATATTACGTCCCTGTCCAAATTCGCATTATTGTATTATGTTCAATATTATGGCCTGAGTGACTTAATAACAGTGTGCCTGCCCCAGTCAGTGTAACTGTGTCAGTGTATTGAATTCCATGTTCCAGTCCCAGTCAGTATTACTGCATTGGTAAATTAAATACCATGTTGTGATGTCGTGCTGCAACTGCACAAAACGCTAGTGCGGCCTCACCTGGAATATTGCGTGCAGTTTTGGTCGCCCCCATTACAGGAAGGATGTGGGAACATTGGAAAAGGCGCAGAGGGGATATACCAGGATGTCGCCTGATCTGGAGCGCAGGCCCTATGAAGAAAGTTTGAGGGACTTGGGTCTGTTCTCATTGGAGAGAAGGAGGCTAAGAGGGGATTTAATAGAGACATACAAGATGATCAGAGGATTAGATAGAGTGGACAGTGAGAGTATTTTTCCAAGGATGATGACTTCAGGTTGTACAAGCGGGCATAGCTACGACAGATGTCACAGGCAGGTTCTTTACTCAGAGAGTGGTAAGGGCGTGGAACACACTGCCTGCCAATGTCGTTAACTCAGCCACATTAGGGGCATTTAAACAGTCCTTGGATAAGCCGATGGATAATGATGGGATAATGTCGGGGGAGGGGCTTAGATTAGTCCATGGGTCGGTGCAACATCGAGGGCCGAAGGGCCTGTTCTGCGCTGTATTGTTCTATGTTCTATGTTCTATGCCCCTATCACAGTCTGTATTACTGATTCAGTATGTTACATACCGTGTTGTGGTCCCAGTCAGTATTTCTTCATCATTAACTTAAATACTGTGTCCCTATCACAGTCAGAATTACTGAGTCAGTAAATTAAATAACGTTTCCCATTCCTAATCAGTATTACTGCAATAGTGAATTGAATACCGTGTCCCCATGAGTATAGCTGAGTCAGTCAAGTAAATACTGTGTCTCTCCCTTGGTCAGTTCTACTACATCAGTGAATTAATTACCATATCCCTGTCTCAGCCAGCACTACTGAGTAAGTGAAGTAAATAATGTGTCCCTCCCCCAGTCAGGATCACTGAGTCAGTAAATTAAATACCGTGTTAGTGGTCCAGGCAGTGAATTAAATATGTGTCCCTGTCCTTGTCAGTATCACTGAGACAGTGAATTAAATATTCTCTCTCTGGTCAGGTCAGTATTACTGAGTCCGACAATTAATTAGTCTCCTTGTCACAGTCGGTATTACTGAGTCAGTGAGTTACATACAGCGTACTTTTCACAGTCAGTATTACTGAGTCAGTGAGTTAAATACAGTGTCCCTCTCCCAGTCACTTTTATTGCATTAGTTAATTAAATACTGCATCCCTGTCCAGGTTAATCTTGCTGAGTCATTGAATTAAATACAGTGTCCCCATCCCAGTCAGCATTACTGTGTTAGTGAATTAAATACCATGCCCCCGTCCAGATCAATATTACTACATCAGTGGTTTAGATTTGTGACCTTGTCATTAGTCCCTATTTCTGAGTCAGTGAAATAAACACTGTGTCGCGGTGCCGGTCAGTATTACTGAGTCAGTGAATTAAATACCACATCCCTGTCCCAGTCAGTATTACTGAATCAGTGAAGTGAAGAATGAATCCCTTCATAGTCAGTATTTTTGAACCTATGGATTAGCACCATGTCCCCATCTTAATCAGTGTTCCTGAGTCAATAAGTCAAATACCGTGCTCCAATCATAGTAATCATGAATGAATCAATGATTTATCACCGTGTCCCTGTCCCAGTGAGCATTACTGAGTCAGTGAATTAAATGTTGTGTCTGCATCCCAGTTAGTATTCCTGAGTCAGTGAATTAAATACCTCGTCCCCGTCCCGGTCAGTATTGCTGAGTCAGTAAATTAAATATCACGTCCCTGTCCCGGCCAGTATTGCTGAGTCAGTGAATTAAATACCACGTCCCTGTCCCAGTCAGAATTGCTGAGTCAGTGAATTAAATACCACGTCCCTGTCCCAGTCAGAATTGCTGAGTCAGTGGATTAAATACCGTGTACCCTTCCTAGTTGTTATTACTGAGTCAGTGAATGAAACATCCTGTTCCTGTACCAGTCTGTATTACAGAGTCTGCAAGTAAATATTACGTCCTGTCCAAATTTGCATTACTGAGTCAGTGAATTAACTATCGTAAGCCCCCTTACAGTCAGTATGACTGACTCAATGGATGAAATACTGTGTCTCTCTCCTGATCAGTATTACTGAGTTAGTGAATGAAGCACTGTGTCTCCAACCCAGTCAGAATTACTGAGTAACTGAATTAAATGTGGCGTCCATATCCCACTTATTCTGTTGGAGAAGGATACTAGTTTGCTTCTGCTAGTGTCAGTGCATTCCAAATTGACCCAGTTTCCCCAATATTTCTAAGGACACTGCTCACATGTGGATCAACATATTGTGTCCCTCGACTCCCTCGTTCTGTGACCATGCCAGCCAAGAGCCTAAGGCCTCACTTGACGCCTGCTTAAAGTGTGACACTAAATCTTGCAAGTAAGTCAGAGAGTAACCTCTTACTATTCGCGAATTTCGAGGATTCTGTCCTCCCAAATGTTTTGTCTTATTTGTTATTGGGGGCCATGCTACTCGTTCCTTCTCGAGGATCGCTCTGGTGATGGACCATCCCATTCCCCATCTGTCCGTTCAGACTCCGAATCAGATGACTGTCAGACGGCCCTATCCTAATGGTCAGGGTCCAATTATGAGATTAATAATGCACACTCCTCGGTTGGGTCAGCTTTCGAGTTGCACCATATTGCTCTCTTTTCCTGTTGTACAATCGCCAGATGGCATACTATCTGATGCTGTTTCTCCTCCTAATTCTCAGCTCTTTCCTGCGCTGTCGCAATGACTTCTGACACGGTTAGGTTACACTGTTCTACCGCTGCCAATGTGGCATCAAGCTGCCTGTTTTTAGCCTGACACTTTTCCAATTCCCTACAGGTAAAATACAAAGTTTTTAATGAAATCATCCTATTTGTGGTCCACTGTTCTTGTTTTTGGGGAAACCCGCTTTCCACAAGCATTCGTGTACAGCAAGCCTGTATGAATACCCCTCCTTTCTCTCTTTCTCTGGTTATGGCCATTCCCCACTCTTGCAGGAGCCCTAATTGGATGAACAAACTAGCTGGAGATCCCAATCCAGAGTCTGCAAACTGCATCTCCCAGTCGCAAACCAATTTAACTCTCCCTCCCGTTCCTTAGATAACATGTCCATCATGAGCCTCTTGCAGTGCCACAATGATACCACTCGAAGATTGCAGGAATAGCAACTTATATTCCGCTTGGGAACCCTGCAGTCCAACGGTATCAATGTGGACTTCACAAGCTTCAAAATCTCCCCTTCCCCCATTACATCCCAAAACCAGCCCAGCTGGTCTCCTCCCTCTACTGCATTCCAAAAGGAGCCCATCTTGCCCCACCTCCCTAACCTGTTCTTCCTCTCACCTATCCCGTCCTCCCACCTCAAGCCACACCTCCATTTCCTACCTACTAACCTCATCCTGCCTCCTCGACCTGTCCGTTCTCACTGGGCAGACCTATCTCCTCCCTAGCTCCTCATCCATACTCTCCTTTCCACCTATCTTCATTTCCCTCCATCTTCGGTCCGCCTCCCCCTCTCTCCCTATTTATTCCAAAACCCTCTCCCCATCCCCCTCTGTGATGAAGGGTCTCAGCCCGAAACCTCAGCTTTTGTGCTCCTGAGATGCTGCTTGGCCTGCTTTGTTCATCCAGCTCCACACTTTGTTATCTTGGATTCTCCAGCAGTTTCCATTATCACTAATCTTATTTGAGACAGTTTCCACATACCCCTGTGCAGGAAGATAAAGATTTACAAAGTTTATACCTAATTCCGGTCGGCCAGAAAGTTTTGAGGCAGTGTCTGCATACCTCTGTCTAAGCAGATAGACAGCTTACAATTGCAGAGAATATAGAATTAAATGGGATGTTATGCCAATAAAATCTCACTGTAGCCAACGCGACAGCTGCTGGGCTTCACCTTTAGCTAGGATCGTGAACAGTGGCAGAAACGTACTGAAGCCTCCAGACCAGGCATCGATTGAGGCGACTCTGAAGGCAGAGGGCCAGAAGACTTGTTGCTTACCTTTTCTTTTCGTTTTCTGTTCCATTTATAATAACCACTATATTCATTTATAATTGCCATTGTAATCATTTATTAGTTCTAATAAATATTCATATCTAAGCCAGTTACTGTCTTTGAGTCTTCTCTTAATTGTATTTCCTCAAATCTGGAAACAAGTGCTTGGATATACACTGTGGTCCAAAATATTTTCAGCGATAATGAATAGGGTACGGAAAAAAAATTTAAGAGAAGGGGAAGGTAATCTGCTGCTCCAGAGAACTTCCTTATTCCAGTATGGAATTTTGCAGACTCTTGGATTGGGGTCTCCAGCTAGATTGTTCGTCCAATTAGGGCTCCTGCAAGAACGGGGAATGGTCATAACCAGAGAAAGAGAGAAAGGAGGGTTATTCATGCAGGCTTGCTGTACACACATGCTTGTGGGAAGCGGGTTTCCCCAAAAACAAGAACAGTGGACCACAAATGGGATGATTTCATTAAAAACTTTGTGTTTTACGTGTAGGGAATTGGAAAAGTGCCAGGCTAAAAACAGGCATCTTTATGCCACATTGGCAGTGGTAGTACAGTGTAACCTAACCGTGTCAGAAGTCATGGAGACAGCGCAGGAAAGAGCTGAGAGTTGGGAGGAATTACAGCATCAGATAGTACGACATCTGGCGATGGTACAACAGGAAACGAGAGCAATATGGTGCAACTCGAAAGCTGACCCTACCAAGGAGTGTGCATTATTAATCTCACAACTGAACACTGACCATTAGGATAGGGACATCTGGCATTCATCTGATTCGGAGTCTGAATGGACAGATGCGGAATGGGATGGTCCATCACGAGGGCAATCCTCAAGAAGGGACCAGTAGCACGGCCCCCAATAACAAATAAGACAAAACCGGTGGCAGGACAGAATCCTCAAAATTCAAGAATAGTAAAAGGTTACTCTTTGCCTGAATTGCAAGATTTAGTGTGACGCTTTAAGCAGAAGTCGAGTAAGGCCTTGGGCTCTTGGCTGGCATGGTCACAGAGCGAGGGAGTCGAGGGACACAAAATGTTGATACACATGTGAACAGTGTCCTTAGAAATATTGGGGAAACTGGGTCAATTTGGAATGCACTGACGCTAGCAGAAGCAAACTAGTATCCTCCTCCAACAGAATAAGTGGGATATGGACGCCACATTTAATTCAGTTAATCAGTAATTCTGACTGGGTTGGAGACACAGTGCTTCATTCACTAACTCAGTAATACTGATCAGGAGAGACACACAGTATTTAATCCATTTAGTCAGTCATGCTGACTGCAAGGGGGCTTACGATATTTAATTTACTGACTCACTAATGCGAATTTGGACAGGGACATAATATTTACTTGCAGACTCTGTAATACAGAAATGTACAGGATCAGGGTGTTTAATTTATTGACTCAGTAATACCAACTGGGATATGGATGTGGTATATACTTCACTGACTCAGTAATACTGAACTGGACAGGGACACAGTATGTAATTCACTGACTCAGTAATACTGACCGGGACCGGGATATGGTATTTAATTCAGTGACTCAGCAATACTGAACGGAACAGGGA
Organism: Stegostoma tigrinum; assembly: GCF_030684315.1. Classification (NCBI taxonomy): domain Eukaryota; kingdom Metazoa; phylum Chordata; class Chondrichthyes; order Orectolobiformes; family Stegostomatidae; genus Stegostoma; species Stegostoma tigrinum. The sequence goes on along the minus strand of NC_081397.1, from coordinate 1,251,081 downwards.
CGCAGTATTTAATTCACTAAAGCAGTAAAACTGGCTGGGAGAGGGACATGGTCTTTAACTCACTGATTCAGTAATACTGTAACATTGTCCTAAAAAGGGACTGGGTATTTAATTTAATGACTCAATAATGCTGACTGCTACACTATTTTATCACTGACTCAGTAACACTGATGGAGATAGGGACACGGTATTTAATTCCCTGAGAAAGTAATATTGACTGTTTCAAATACAGGCTATTTAAATCACTGTCTTCATAAGACACGCATTGATAATGACATGGTATTAAATTCGCCGAATCAGTCATACTGACCAGGGCAGTGTCACGGTATTTAATTCGCCTACTCAGTGATACTGGCTTGAATAGGGAAATGGTACATAATCAACCAACTCAGTAATTCTGCCCGCGACACGGTATGTCACTCACTGACTCAGCAATTCTGACCGGGACAGGGATACAATACTTAATTCTCTGACTCGGTAATATTGACCAGGAGAGGGAACGGTATTTACTTCACTGATGCAGGATGCAGGATTACTGACCCGGACAGGGACACAGTATTCAATTCAGTCAATCAGTTACATTTACCAGGGTATTGAAACAATATTTAATTCACTGTCTCAGTAACGGTGAAAGGGACAGGAGGCACAGAATTTAATTTGATGACTCAGTGATACTAACTAGGATAGTGACACACTATTTAATTCACTGATGCAGCAATACGGCTGAGATCGGGACAGAGTGTTTAATTCACTGACTCATCAATACTGACTGCGACAGAGACACTGTATTTAATACACGGACTCAGTAATAATGATTGGGGCACAGCGTTTAAATTACTGACTGAGTAACACTGACAGAGATAGGGACACGGTATTTAAATGAATGACGCAGGAATACTGATTAGGATCCTGACACCATATTTAATTCAGTGACTCAATAATACGGACTGGGACAGGGACAGGGTGTTTAGTTTACTGGGATGGCACAGTAGATTAGTTGTTAGCACTGTGACATATCAGCCCCAGAGACCTGGGTTCAATTTCCACCTCGGGAGACTGTCTGTGTGGAGTAACTGCATTCTCCTTCTGTCTCTGCGGATTTGCTGCGGTTTTGCCCCACAGTCCAGAGAAGTGCGGGTTAGGTTGAATGGCCATGCTAAAATGTCCGTTTTGTCCAGGGACATGTAAACTTGGTGGGTTAACCGCGGGTTAAGCTGGATTGCAGGGGTGGTGGGGGGTGAACCGAGTTGGGATGCACTTCTGTCAGTCGGTGTGGACTTGTTGGGTCAAATGGCCTATTTCCACACTGGAAGTAGTCTCTATGTAACACTGACTGGGAAAGGATGTGGTATTTAATTCACTGATTCAATAATACTGACCGAAACAAGGACTTGCTACTTAATTCACTGACTCACTATAGCTGACAGGTGCATGGCAGTTAATTCACTGACAGAGTAATAGTGACTTGGACTGGACACGGTATGTGATTCACTGACAGAGAAATATTGACTTGGACTGGACAGAGTAGTTCATTCACTGACAGAGTAATAATGACTTGGATTGGACACGGTATTTAATTCACTGACTTAGGAACGCTGTCGGACAGGACGCTTTTTTTAAATTCACTGACTCAGTAATTCTGCTTGGTTTCCTCCTACCTTCCAAAGATTTGCATAATACATGGGCTGGCCAGGCCAGATTGGACATTATGTCTTGCGATTTTCTGCCTAGGTGGGCAAGCCATGAGAGTCAGAGGGTTATGTGGTTATGGCAGTGAGTGGAATGATCTTCAAGGATCAGTGAGATTCGATAGGCTGAATGGTCTCCTTCCACACTTTCACAATTCTAGGATTCTTTAAACAGTGACATCACTGATGTATCTGGGTGGACCATGACTATTTGAAGTGAGCTCAGTGATTAATCTGGATTGACAGTGACTACATAGAGTGAGGTCAGTGATGTATTTGTGTGGACAGTGGAGTGAGATCAGAGATGCATCTGGGTGGACAGTGACTACATAGAGTAAGCTTGGTGATGTATCTGGGTGTACCATGACTATTTGGATTGAACTTAGTGATGTATCTGGGTGGAAAGTGACTACATAGAGTGAGATCAGTGATGTAGCTGGGTGGACAGTGGAGTGAGGTCAGCGATGCATCTGGGTGGACAGTGACTACATAGAGTAAGCTTGGTGATGTATCTGGGTGTACCATGACTATTTGGATTGAACTCAGTGATGTATCTGGGTGGACAGTGATTACATTCAGTAGGACCAGTGATGTATCTGGGTGGACAGTGAAGTGAGGTCAGTGATGTCTCTGCGTGGACCATGATAATAAGCGGGAGGTCAATGATGTAACTCAGTGCAAAGTGGCATTAAGAGGGAGACTATTGATTTAGATTTAGTTAATTGTCACATGTATAGGAATAAAAAGTACAGATAAGTGTGCACAAATTCGCCATTACCTGGCGCTGCTTGGTTCCAAGAAGAGAAATAGAAAAGGAAAGGGAACTGGTGAGTAAAGTGGAGCTCCACATGGAGTGACTTACCCTGCCGCCATCTTGTGTCCTTGTATCTGAATGGACAGAGGCAGTTTGACCATCTGCATCCTGGTAAGTTATGCAGGATGTTGAGGTTCTGTTTTGTTGACAATGCGTGTAACTGATGGGAAGGCTTGGTTGTGATTTTTATTATTGTTTTGATGAGGGTAAGGGCCTGTTTGTCGGATGGTCTGTTATATGTATGAGCTGCAATGGTTTGAGAATTTACTTCATGCAATGTGTTTTTATTCACTTTCAATGATTGGCGGAATTTCACTTGAAATATTCATCAATCTCTCCATTGTTGGAAATTCATCTTTTTCGCTGAGACCCCCATGCCTCAGAAAAGGTAGTATGATGCCCTCATTTGGTCCTTCGTATGTCTCCAGATTGTGGGCAATTGGGAATGGGGAATAAATTCTGACCTTGGAAACAATGCACTTATTTACGGTCTGAGAGGCATCACATCTCACTCTGTGAGTGAAATGTTCTTTCTGTGTCGTCCGGTACAGAATGACAGCTCTGAGAAATGGGCTCACGGTTAGAATAAACCATCCCAATGCAGCATTGGTTGAAATAACTTGTGAGCTTGGGATGGGGTTCCTGGTATATGAGTGGAAAACGTTATTAACTGGCAGATTCTTTTTTTCTATTTTCATGTTGACATACTGAGCAGCAATGCCTCTTCATAATTAGATTTAAACTTGCCATTGTAATTAATGTATTCATTTACAGAAATTTGACAAACAGCAACAAAGCTGAGCATTGCTCTAACCTCAATCTCCCCATGGAGCTTCCACGCAGTATAAGACAACATCTGCGACAATGCATGAGCTCAAGAGATTCAAAAAGTAAGTTTATTCTGTCTGAGGGGTCAGATCACCGCGCACAGAAAAATGCATCAACCAATTCAACACGTAAAGAAAGTGTTCTACACGGCCTTAGCTTTTATCGGCACCCCTGGTATGGCGTTCTGACAATTGAACTAGTTTTAATCTGCTGCTTATATTCTGTCTGATTTTACCTTTTTTACAATAATGTCTCCGGCTCGCTGACTGATCAGCCTCATGCAGACACTGGAACAGTTACAGCATTTCACTGAGGAGCATACTTGGCCCAATTCTCCTCTGACAGAGACTCCCAACTTTACTGCTGCCACAGAATTTTCTGATCTCAGCGTTCTGCCGTCCGCACCGGTTTCATCCGGTTTAAAGGTATGAGGAGAGAGCAGGCAAGTTAGTTCTGAAGAAGGTTCACTGGATCCGCGATGTTAACTCTGTTTTCTTTCCCACTGATGCTACCAGTCAGTCAGCATATTTTGTTTTCGTTATTGAAATCAGGCATGCTTTCTCTAGAATTTAGAAAGTTAAGGAGTCATCTGAGTGATCTCCTACAAGATATTATAATAATTCAAATGGTAATGAAACAAAATCTCCAGCTCTCATAGGAGGGAATGGGAGCTAAATTCCTGTCCAAATCCCATAATCTCTGGAGGGACTGGGCAGGAGGACAATCAGAGATAGGTGTGAAAGTTTTACTATCCAAACTCACTCAGCCCTAACCATTTCCACTCACACAGTGGACTGGATTTTGGTGATAAATTCTTAATGTTTCTCTCTGGAACAGTCAGGGGAATTTCTGACCAGTAAATTCCTGTTTCTTTGCCTGTTTGTCTTCCACAGTAAATTTACTGGCAATTGTTATCCTTTCCCGGGGAAAATGTGGAGTATCCCCTTGCACTACTCGTTACCTGGTGGTTATGCTGATCTGATGGTCATCTTCACTGATGTTATACTGACAAGCTTTCGCACTTATTATTACCCGCTCTGCTTCCTGGACATCACACCTGTGTGCGGTGTCAACATGGTGCTGTTCCGTACAGCCAGGGACTGCTCCGTCTGGTTCACCATCACTTTCTCCTTTGATCGATTTGTAACCATCTGTTGTCGGAAGCTCAGAACGATGTATTGCACCGACAAAACTGCAGCTGTGGTCCTCACATCAACCAGCGCACTACTCTCTTTGAAAAACATCCCCTTCTATTTCCCCCCGCAGAACGGGCAGCCCTCCGCTCCCTCCGCTCCAACCCCAACCTCACCATCAAACCCGCAGACAAGGGTGGCGCAGTGGTAGTATGGCGCACTGACCTCTACATCGCCGAGGCCAGACGCCAACTCTCCGACACCAGCTCCTACCGCCTCCTCGATCATGACCCCACACCCGAGCACCTAACCATCATCTCCAACACCATTCATGACCTCATCACCTCAGGGGGCCTCCCACCCACAGCCTCCAACCTCATTGTTCCCCAACCCCGCACGGCCCGTTTCTATCTCCTTCCCAAAATCCACAAACCTGCCTGCCCTGGTCGACCCATCGTCTCAGCCTGCTCCTGCCCCACCGAACTCATCTCCACCTATCTGGACTCCATTTTCTCCCCTTTGGTCCAGGAACTCCCCACCTATGTCCGTGACACCACCCACGCCCTCCACCTCCTCCAGGACTTAAAATTCCCTGGCCCCCAACACCTCATATTCACCATGGACGTCCAGTCCCTGTACACCTGCATTCCGCATGGAGATGGCCTCAAGGCCCTCCGCTTCTTCCTGTCCCGCAGGCCCGACCAGGCCCCCTCCACCGACACTCTCATCCGCCTAGCTGAACTCGTCCTCACACTCAACAACTTCTCTTTTGACTCCTCCCACTTCCTACAGACTAAGGGGGTGGCCATGGGCACCCGCATGGGCCCCAGCTATGCCTGCCTCTTTGTAGGTTACGTGGAACAGCCCCTCTTCCGCACCTACACAGGCCCCAAACCCCACCTCTTCCTCCGGTACATTGATGACTGTATCGGCGCCGCCTCTTGCTCCCCAGAGGAGCTCGAACAGTTCATCCACTTCACCAACACCTTCCACCCCAACCTTCAGTTCACCTGGGCCATCTCCAGCACATCCCTCACCTTCCTGGACCTCTCAGTCTCCATCTCAGGCAACCAGCTTGTAACTGATGTCCATTTCAAGCCCACCGACTCCCACAGCTACCTAGAATACACCTCCTTCCACCCACCCTCCTGCAAAAATTCCATCCCCTATTCCCAATTCCTCCGCCTCCGCCGCATCTGCTCCCACGATAAGACATTCCACTCCCGCACATCCCAGATGTCCAAGTTCTTTAAGGACCGCAACTTTCCCCCCACGGTGATTGAGAACGCCCTTGACCGCGTCTCCCGCATTTCCCGCGACACATCCCTCACACCCCGCCCCCGCCACAACCGCCCCAAGAGGATCCCCCTCGTTCTCACACACCACCCTACCAACCTCCGGATACAACGCATTATCCTCCGACACTTCCGCCATTTACAATCCGACCCCACCACCCAAGACATTTTTCCATCCCCTCCCCTGTCTGCTTTCCGGAGAGACCACTCTCTCCGTGACTCCCTTGTTCGCTCCACACTGCCCTCCAACCCCACCACACCCGGCACCTTCCCCTGCAACCGCAGGAAATGCTACACTTGTCCCCACACCTCCTCCCTCACCCCCATCCCAGGCCCCAAGATGACAGTCCACATTAAGCAGAGGTTCACCTGCACATCTGCCAATGTGGTATACTGCATCCACTGTACCCGGTGCGGCTTCCTCTACATTGGGGAAACCAAGCGGAGGCTTGGGAACCGCTTTGCAGAACACCTCCGCTCAGTTCGCAACAAACAACTGCACCTCCCAGTCGCAAACCATTTCCACTCCCCCTCCCATTCTCTTGATGACATGTCCATCATGGGCCTCCTGCACTGCCACAATGATGCCACCCGAAGGTTGCAGGTACAGCAACTCATATTCCGCCTGGGAACCCTGCAGCCATATGGTATCAATGTGGACTTCACCAGTTTCAAAATCTCCCCTTCCCCTACTGCATCCCTAAACCAGCCCAGTTCATCCCCTCCCCCCATTGCACCACACAACCAGCCCAGCTCTTCCCCCCCACCCACTGCATCCCAAAACCAGTCCAACCTGTCTCTGCCTCCCTAACCGGTTCTTCCTCTCACCCATCCCTTCCTCCCACCCCAAGCCGCACCCCCAGCTACCTACTAACCTCATCCCACCTCCTTGACCTGTCCGTCTTCCCTGGACTGATCTATCCCCTCCCTACCACCCCACCGACACTCTCTCCACCTATCTTCTTTACTCTCCATCTTCGGTCCGCCTCCCCCTCTCTCCCTATTTATTCCAGTTCCCTCCCCCCATCCCCCTCTCTGATGAAGGGTCTAGGCCCGAAACGTCAGCTTTTGTGCTCCTGAGATGCTGCTTGGCCTGCTGTGTTCATCCAGCCTCACATTTTATTGTCTTGGAATCTCCAGCATCTGCAGTTCCGATTATCTCTCTCCCCCCTTCTATTTTCAATTTGAACCATGGAGGATAATCGACAATGTACCGTTCTACTGTAAAATAAAGTCAGGCTACTTTACTGAGACTTGTTGGGTGACGTTAGAGTGGCTGGATACTGTTTTAACTCCTTTACTGCCATTTGCTTTAACTCTGTTGTTCAATGCATTAACAGTCAAACACATTTTAGTCGCAAGTCATGTTCGGAAGAGGCTGAAGGGTGAGAGCAATGGACAGAATCACAGAGACACAGAGTTGGAGAGCAGAAGGAAATCTGTGATTTTGCTTTTTGCCATCACTGGGAGCTTCATCCTTCAGTGGTTAATGATTGTTGTATATTTCGTCTCTTACATCTTTCAGGGCAACAATAGCGCTGATTACTCATCTTTTCTACTTCAATTCAAAAAATTTGGCATAATGCTACAGAGGTTAAATTGTTGCACACACACATTTATTTATGCAGCAACATTGTCTAGGTTCAGAGCGAAAGTACGTAATGCAGTAAAGTACTTGGTTACACAAATTCCTTGTGTTGTAAATAAATAAAACTCCTCAGTAAAGCCTACAGGAGGTTCCCAGTGTTTCCGGATCACCCTTTAAATTTATTCACACATGGGATGTGAGCATCACTGGCTTGGTCAGCATTTATTGGCCATCCTTAGGTGCACCTTGAGAAGGCAGACGTGGATGAGATGACACCTTGAATGTTGCAGCTGATCTGCTGTAGGCAGACACACATGTTGTTAGGGAGGGAATTGTAGGATCCTGTCTCAGTAACAGTGATGGAGCCGTGATATATGTCCAAGTCAGAATGGTGAGAGGCTTGGAGGCGACCTTTGTGGGGGGCTTTGTTTTTGCGTACCTGCTGCCTTGCCCATTGAAATGGATGTGGTCGTCGGTTTGTAAGCTGTGGTAAAAGCATCTTTGCTGAATTTATGTGGTGCGTCTTGCATACAGTAAGCTCTGCTGCTACTAAGCAACATTGGTTGAGGGAGGTGATATATGTGGATGTTATGTCAATCAATTGGTTTGCTTTCTCATGAATGGTGTCGAGTTCCTTGAGTGTTTGTTGAGGCTGCAATCATCCAGACAAATAGAGAGTATTCCATCACACACCTGACAGAGAGCCCTTATCCCAGTGCGGGGAGAGATTTGAGCTGTGAGCCTGTGGATTTCCCATCAAAGCACAATCCTGAAGAATTATCCAGTGAAATGCAATTTCCTGCAGCGTAATTGGTATCAACTTGGAACCTTCTGTATGTCTCCAACAAAATCAAATGCTTCAAGAGGTTTTAATGCAATTAAATAGAATGGTTAATGAGAAGATGTTCCACTATGAAATACATAATCTCTCTCCTCAATTAGAATTCAACAGAGCCCACATTAATGTGAGCTGTTTTGATGTGTGAAGTTCTGGCAGGTGATTGCATAACATGATCAGATTTATCTTTGAGCAGTATTCCTGATATTATACACAAATTAATTAAAGTGTTTCAACTGCAAGTGAATCCTGGCACCACCGAGTGAACCGTTCATAAAGAGACAGGGTGAACTTTTTGAGCTTTCTGAGGCTTACAGTGTTTTCTGAAGTGCTCTTAGAAATTCTAATTGAGAAAGAATTCAATGGTGTAGGGGAGGAGATCACCGCTGGGCATGTTCCGCTTCTTCTCCTCATACCTCAGGGATAACATTGCAAGGCATTGGGCAAAACTGCTCTGTCTCCAAAAACATTCTTTGAAGAACGAAAGAAACATGCAGTACGAGAGGCTCCATCCAAAAGAAAACCTCCTTCTTTTGCAGCGGCGCTTGTTGCATTGTATCACTTTCCCAATAACCCATCATAAAGTCATCACCCAGTGTTCACGTCATTCGCTGTCTCTTTCTAAACAAATTTCAACCATAGATCTGATGCAATGTGAACAATGCATCAATGAAATGTGGCAGAGAGAGAAAGACTAATCATTTGATTCACCATACGTTAAATAATTCATTCAAATCTTGTTGAGGAAAAAGTAATTCCTATTACTGGAAAAGATGCACACGCAGACACGTGTGTGTGTCTTCGCGCGTGCGCACACACACACAAACACAGAAATGCATCAACACGACTATCAGCATTATCACCTTCAGCATGAGAGGAACTGGCAGATACAGATACAGGATTTGATACCATTTTAATGCCTTCACTCTCAAAAGTGTATTGCACATCAACACGCAGATACACTCAAACATAGATATATTTTACATGAACACAGAGAAACACATGAGCAAAGAAGTACCCTTTAAGACACACACCAATCTAAAATAACACAATTGCCGGCTTAATATATCTACAGGATCATAGACAGTGACGAACAAAGTACAGATATAGAAACACACATTGATTGACACAGACACAGCGACACACAAACACACAAATACATGCATTCTCCCACAAACAAATAAATGTACACAACCAGACACCTATGCACACACAGTCAAACAGCCACACAGAGAAACACACACACACACACACACACACACACACACACACACAAACAAACCAGCACAGACAGACTCATGCAGACACACACATCCCCCACTACCAACATCCTGAGGGTTATGATTGAACAGAAGCTCAGCTGGCCTCAGCACATATACACATGGCTTACAAAGCACGAGCCAGGAGTGTAATGGAATACTCCCCTGTTGCCTGGATGACTCCAGTACCAAAAACACCCAAGAAGTTTGACACCATTTCAGGACAAAGCAACTGGCGAGATTTGCTTTTCCTCTACAAGCATCGACTCCTTCCACCACAGATGCAGATTAGTAGCAGTGCGCCCTGTCTACAAGATGCGCTGTAGAAATTCAGCAAAGATCCTCAGAAAGCACCTTCTAAACCATTGGCCATTTGGAGGACAAGGGCAACGCACATGTGGTAACACCACCGCCTCAAAGTTCCCCTACAAGCCAGTCGCCAGTCTGACTTGGAAATATATCACCGTTTCTTCACTGTCGCTTGGTTAAAATCCTGGAATTCCCTCCCGAAGCGCATTGTGGGTCAGCCTACAGCAGGTGGACTCCAGTGGTTCAAGAGGGCAGCTTATCACCACGACTTCGAAGGTAATTAACGATGGGCAAGAAATGCTGGCCAGCCAGGAACGCCCACACCCCACAAATAAATAGAAAAAAGAAATTGCCAGGCGATAGTGAAGCCTCCAATTGAATTCCTTGTTCTGAAAACCAAATGAGAAATTAGGAGATTTTAGGAATGTGTGCGTTGACTGGAAATCTGTGCATAATTTTAGCAGGAAAGCTGTGCCTTTAAAAAACTTGTGAAGGAAACAAGTAGAAGTGGTCTGGTCAGCAGAACACGAGGCTGCCTTTGAAACGATGAAGGCAACTCGAATGAATGAACAGGTATTGGCCTTCACTGGCCTTTTTCTAAATTTTTCAAAATGTCAGTTGATGCTGGTGGCTTGGCGCTGTGCGCTGTCTTCTTTTGGGATGATGAAGCAAGAATAAAGAAACACATAGTTTATTTCTCTTCAAAACAATGCCAGTAATAGGAAATTTACTCTCCCAAAGTTAAAAAAAGAAGCTTTGGGGCAGTTATCTGTTTAACATATTGATGTCTGTCTCTGAAAAATAACAGAAATGCTCAGTTATGCTGATTGTAATGTTTTGAAGCTGTATCGAAAAGACTCAAACAAGGAATGCAAGTCTGTTCTGATTACTTCTTACAGTTTTGACTCCTTTACTGCCATTCGCGTTAATCCCATTAATCAATGCTCTGACATTCAGACACATTTTTGTCACCAGTCGAGTCCAGTCATGTTGAAGATCGAGAGAATTGGAAATAATTGCAGAGACCCAGAGATGGAGAGCAGAAGGAAGTCTATGATTTTGCTGTTAACCATCTCTGTTACCTTCATCCTCCCGTGGTTAATCAATGTTGCAATATTCTAATATTATGCTTCTCAAAGACACAGTCTTGACCATTAACTTCCTTTTCGAGACCACTTCAGTGCAGTTGGTTACATGCAGCAGAACCTACGTTGTTGCACAAAGATATTTATTTATGCAGAAACATTGTCTAGTTTCAGAGCAAAGATCAGTAATGCAGTTAAATACCGAGTTACACAAATTCCTTATGAATAGACACAATTTTTTTCAGTGGCGGAGGGTACTGTTGTTCTCAGATCATGAAGTGATTTTGTTTTTATTCACCTGTGGGGTCTGGGTACCACTGGCCGGTCCCAATATTTATTACCTGCCCCAGGTTGGCCCTTCAGAAGTGGGTGGTGATTTGCCTTCCTGAACAACGGCAGTCCATGTGCTGTCGGTTACGGAATTCCAGGGTTTTGATGCAGCAACGCTGAATCAGTTATATGTCCAAGTCAAATTGGGGACAACCTTTGATTTGCCCGTGTTCTTCAAGATGGCAGCGGTCATGGGTTGTGAAGGTGAAGAAGAGTTTCTGCAGTTCATCTTGTAGGATGTGACGCTAATCAAGCTGTATTCATTGTCTCAGACACTGTTCAGCTTCTTGAGTGTTGTTGGAGCTTCGTCCATGCAGGCAAGTGGGGAGTATTCCATCACACTCCTACAGAGAGCCCTTACCCCAGTGCAGGGAGAGAGTTGAGCTGGGATCCTGCGAATTCCCCTTGTAGCACAATCTAAAGGAATTGCCCATGGAAATGGAATTTCCTACTGCCTAATTGGTTTCAGAATGGAACCCTTTGTAGGTTTCCATCAAAGTCAAATCCTTTGAAAGTTTCAGATGAAAGTAAATAGAATAGCTCAGCAGTGTTAAATACATTGCCCCATTGCTCAATAACACTTCAAAATATCCCATTCTAAAGTTACAAACAACCAATGATGAGTTGTTTTGATGTGAGAAATTGAGGCATATGAAGTTATCAGAACCCACGCACCAAACATTTATTAATGCAGCGACATCATCTCGGTTCAGAGTGAAGTTCAGTAACACTGTGAAACATCAAGTTACTAGAATTCCTTGCATTGTGAATAAATAAAACTGATGTATGGTTTTTTTTTAATGGCTGAGATCACCTTTTAGAGCATAAAAATCGGAGGAAAGCGGAGGAAGTGACGAGGACCAGAGGGGCAGCCGGGAAGGAAAGCAGTGAGTATAAATACTCACCCTTCGACGCCAACGGCCATTTTGAGTGCGAGCAGCAGCGGAGGCAAGACGGACCCGGAAGACTGCAGCTAAGGTAAAGCAGTTTATTTTTAAAATTACTTACCGGTAGCGGGCAGCGGTGTTTTTTTTCCCTCTTTCAGAGAAGGAGCGGGAGCACCAGAGGAAGTGACGAGGACCAGAGGGGCAGCCGGGAAGGAAAGCAGTGACCATATATATCAGCAAGGCGGCTAAACCCGAGACTCTACAACTGTAGTGTCTCCAACTCGCCCTCCTCCTCTAACCTAGTTAATAAGGTAAGGTTCATTCTGAACTTTCTCTATTGAATATAAGTTTGTTATTAATTTGTTATTATTTGACGTAAGCTTTCTGCTTTAGTATTGAGTGGGTGTTCAGATAAGTGGGGTATGGATGCTAGGGCAGTTGCTTGCTCCTCCTGCAGAATGTGGCAGTTGGGAGATGTGGCACACGTCTCCGCTGGCTACATCTGCGGGAAGTGCACCCAGCTACAGCTCCTTGAAAACCGTGTTAGGGAAATGGAGCTGGAGCTGGATGAACTACGGATCATTCGGGAGGCAGAGGGGGTAGTTGAGAGGAGTTATCGGGAGTTGGTCACTCCTAAGGCTCAGGACGAGGATAGATGGGTTACAGTTAGGGGGAGGAAAGGGGACAGACAGACAGTGCAGAGATCCCCTGTGGGCATTCCCCTCAGCAATAAGTATACCGTTTTGGATACTGCTGGGGGGGATGACCTACCAGAGGAAAGCCATAGTAGTCAGTTCTCTGGCACTGAGCCTGACACTGTGGCAAAGAAGGGAAGGGGGCAGAATAGAAAAGTACTCGTGGTAGGGGACTCAATAGTTAGGGGAATCGACAGGAGATTTTGTGGGCAAGATCGGGATTCCCGGAAGGTATGTTGCCTCCCTGGTGCCAGGGTCCGGAACGTCTCCGATCGGGTGTATAAAGTTCTAAAAGGGGAGGGCGAACAGCCAGAAATCGTGTTACATATTGGCACAAATGATATAGCCAGAAATAGGTTTGAGGATATAAGAAGTGATTTCAGGGAGTTAGGATGGAAGTTGCAGAGCAGGACGAACAGAGTAGTGTTCTCTGGTTTACTACCGGTGCCACGAGATAGCGAGGTGAGGAACAGGGAGCGGGCGCAGCTGAACACGTGGCTACGCAGCTGGTGTAGGAGGGAGTGCTTCAGATATGTTGATAATTGGGATGCCTTCTGGGGAAGGTGGGACCTGTACAAGAAGGACGGGTTGCATCTGAACTGGAAGGGGACCAATGCCCTGGGTGGAAGGTTTGCTCGAGTAGTTCGAGAGGGTTTAAACTAGTATGGCAGGGGGGTGGGAACCTGAGCTGTATACCAGAGGTGAGCGTTGATGCAGGTGAGGCAGTAGCAAGAGGTAGACCAGCTAGTGGGAAGGATTTTCCTGGGAAGGAACCAAGGGATCGGTTAAAGTGTGTTTGCTTTAATGCAAGGAGTATCCGGAATAAAAGTGATGAAGTTAGAGCATGGATCAGTACCTGGTGCTATGATGTTGTGGCCATAACAGAGACATGGGTTTTTCATGGGCAGGAATGGTTGCTGGATGTTCCAGGGTTTAGAACATTTAAAAAGAATAGGGAGGGGGGAAAAAGAGGAGGGGGTGTAGCACTACTAATCAGAGAGGGTATCACAGCTACAGAAGCTTCCTTTATCGAGGAAGATCTGCCTACTGAGTCAGTATGGGTGGAAATTAGGAACAGCAAGGGAGTAGTCACCTCGTTAGGGGTTTACTACAGGCCCCCCAAAAGCAGCAGGGAGATTGAAGAAAGCATAGGTCGACAGATTTTGGAAAAGTGTGCACGCAGTAGGGTTGTTGTAATGGGTGACTTTAACTTTCCTAATATTGATTGGAACCTCCTTCGAGCAGAAGATTTGAATGGAGCTGTTTTTGTAAGGTGTGTTCAGGAGGGTTTCCTAACGCAGTACGTTGACAGGCCGTCGAGGGGAGAGGCCATTCTAGACTTGGTGCTCGGAAACGAGCCGGGGCAGGTATCAGATCTTGTGGTGGGAGAGCATTTTGGTGATAGTGACCATAACTGCCTCACATTCTACATAGCTATGGAGAAGGAGAGGATTAGGCAGAATGGGAGGATATTTAATTGGGGAAGAGGAAACTATGATGCGATTAGACATGAGTCAGGAAGCATGGACTGGGAGCAGTTGTTCCATGGTAAGGGAACTATAGACATGTGGAGACGGTTTAAGGAACAGTTGTTGGGAGTGATGAGTAAATATGTCCCTCTGAGACAGGCAAGAAGGGGTAAGATTAAGGAACCTTGGATGACGAGAGCGGTGGAGCTTCTAGTGAAAAGGAAGAAGGTAGCTTACATAAGGTGGAGGAAGCTAGGGTCAAGTTCAGCTAGAGAGGATTACATGCAGGCAAGGAAGGAGCTCAAAAATGGTCTGAGGAGAGCCAGGAGGGGGCACGAGAAAGGCTTGGCAGAAGGAATCCGGGAAAACACAAAGGCATTTTACACTTACGTGAGGAATAAGAGAATGGTCAAAGAAAGAGTAGGGCCGATCAGGGATAGCACAGGGAACTTGTGTGTGGAGCCTGAGGAGGTAGGGGAAGCCCTAAATGAGTTTTTTGCTTCTGTCTTTACGAAAGAAACCAACTTTGTAGTGAATGAAACCTTTGAAGAGCAGGTGTGCATGCTGGAATGGATAGAGATAGACGAAGCTGATGTGCTGAAAATTTTGTCAAACATTAAGATTGACAAGTCGCCAGGCCCGGATCAGATTTGTCCTCGGCTGCTTTGGGAAGCGAGAAATGCAATTGCTTCGCCACTTGCGAAGATCTTTGCATCCTCGCTCTCCACTGGAGTCATACCTGAGGACTGGAGAGAGGCAAATGTAATTCCTCTCTTCAAGAAAGGAAATAGGGAATTCCCCGGCAATTATAGACCGGTAAGTCTCACGTCTGTCGTCTGCAAGGTGTTAGAAAGGATTCTGAGGGATAAGATTTATGACCATCTGGAAGAGCATGGCTTGATCAAATACAGTCAACACGGCTTTGTGAGGGGTAGGTCATGCCTTACAAACCTTATCGAGTTTTTTGAGGATGTGACTAGAAAAGTTGATGAGGGTCGAGCTGTGGATGTGGTGTATATGGACTTCAGTAAGGCATTTGATAAGGTTCCCCATGGTAGGCTCATTCAGAAGGTCAGGAGGAATGGGATACAGGGGAACTTAGCTGCTTGGATACAGAATTGGCTGGCCAACAGAAGACAGCGAGTGGTAGTGGAAGGAAAATATTCTGCCTGGAAGTCAGTGGTGAGTGGGGTTCCACAGGGCTCTGTCCTTGGGCCTCTACTGTTTGTAATTTTTATTAATGACTTGGACGAGGGAATTGAAGGATGGGTCAGCAAGTTTGCAGACGACACAAAGGTTGGAGGTGTCGTTGACAGTGTAGAGGGCTGTTGTAGGCTGCAGCGGGACATTGACAGGATGCAGAGATGGGCTGAGAGGTGGCAGATGGAGTTCAACCTGGATAAATGCGAGGTGATGCATTTTGGAAGGTCGAATTTGAAAGCTGAGTACAGGATTAAGGATAGGATTCTTGGCAGCGTGGAGGAACAGAGGGATCTTGGTGTGCAGATACGTAGATCCCTTAAAATGGCCACCCAAGTGGACAGGGTTGTTAAGAAAGCATATGGTGTTTTGGCTTTCATTAACAGGGGGATTGAGTTTAAGAGTCGTGAGATCTTGGTGCAGCTCTATAAAACTTTGGTTAGACCGCACTTGGAATACTGCGTCCAGTTCTGGGCGCCCTATTATAGGAAAGATGTGGATGCTTTGGAGAGGGTTCAGAGGAGGTTTACCAGGATGCTGCCTGGACTGGAGGGCTTATCTTATGAAGAGAGGTTGACTGAGCTCGGTCTCTTTTCATTGGAGAAAAGGAGGAGGAGAGGGGACCTAATTGAGGTATACAAGATAATGAGAGGCATAGATAGAGTTGATAGCCAGAGACTATTTCCCAGGGCAGAAATGGCTAGCACGAGGAGTCATAGTTTTAAGCTGGTTGGTGGAAAGTATAGAGGGGATGTCAGAGGCAGGTTCTTTACGCAGAGAGTAGTGAGAGCATGGAATGCGTTGGCAGCAGCAGTTGTGGAAGCAAGGTCATTGGGGTCATTTAAGAGACTGCTGGACATGTATATGGTCACAGAAATTTGAGGGTGCACACATGAGGATCAATGGTCGGCACAACATTGTGGGCTGAAGGGCCTGTTCTGTGCTGTACTGTTCTATGTTCTATGTTCTAAATGTCAAATTCTCAAGCTACACCACATAAAATTTTCAACACCGTGGTGTCTAATGTCTTAACCTTTTGTTAGCTCACTTATGAAATGCTGACTCAAAATCTAAATGCAATGCATCCATTGTTTCCCTTTTTTTCCATTATGGTTCAGACATTCTCAAAATGTCGAAGGAGTTTTGACCATAATGACACAGGAGATGAAACTAGGTCATCTGGCCCATCGAGTCACCTCTCCCATTCAATCATTGCTGTTGAGGTGTTTCGATGATCAGTTTATATTTAACAACTTTATTGCCTCGTTCCCTTTATTTTATATAGGATGACACATTGGTAGTTTTCGGATCCTCTGGTGTGTCTCCGGAATTCAAGAATTTATTTTTGATAAAATTAAAACCAATGTAGCTACCCTCTCTGTAGCTACTTATTTTATAATCTCAGGATGCAAATCATCAGTACCAGAAAGCAAATCTTCCTAAGAAAAATTAGTTTTTCTGTTACAACGTTCATAATGTTGGCGTTGATACTGAATATTCCTCGATATTCTTTTGCATTAATAGTTTGTTTGAAGATGTTACATGCCGCTCTGTTTTCTAGGAGAAAAATAAAATTCATTCAGAGCTCTGTGTTCATACCTCGGCCTGTAGATAAACTCCAGAGGATTTCACAGTTGTCTAGAATTGGTTTGTGGCAGAGGGCATGTGAAATTAAGATGGCTGCAGAAAAAAAAAACTGAAGTGAATCTCACAGATGGCAATCAAGCAGTTAGAATTCCCTTACCCAGTAATCGTGACCGAGTATGCAATTTAAGAAACTCTATCATTGATAGAATGTGGTGAGCACCCATATATGTTACAGTTGTAGCTACTGGCAGCTCGGTGGAGCAGAGCACTGTAGATACAGGAATTAATGCAAACAAAAAATTGAAACCCATTCATGCGTCAGGCTTATTTTAGACAAAAGACAACTGTCTAATTTCAGAAATTAAGTCATATGCGTGACATCAAGGTCCAAACAACAGGGGAGCCAATCAATTTAATGTATGGCGTCAGGGTCAGATCCTATTTCATTTCGTGTATTATGCAAAAAAATTTTAAAAATCGAATTGATTGTAATTAATGTGAGTGATGATTTGACACATTTGATCCTCTGGAGATCTGATGCTTGTATAAGTACAGACTGGCTTTCCATATCCTGGCCATACAACTGTCAGAGACCGTCAACACAGACAGAAGTGATTCATTCTCATAAATGAGAAAACCAGCAATTTTGCTGTTGAAAGAGATTTACTATCCACTTCTCGCAGCTGCTTGTCTTCCAGGTAAGCCATTCTCACTTGTTTGCTTTTAGTAGATTTTAGTTTCTCCTTGTTAATGCCACATATCGTATATTTCCTCGTGTCAGTGTTGCCAGAACAATATCAAGAAATGTGTTTGGACACTGACTGATTTTTGTTTCACTTTATCTGAAAACACAACTCCTGTAATGATAATACACTATACGTGTCATCTGCAATGAAAATTGATGATTTTTAGACAGGCTGGCTATACTATATGGAATGATGACTGATGCAACATATTAAACTCTTGGGTAAATTTTCTATTTTTAAATCAATCACAATGTGTTCAAATGCTCTTAATAATTACCTTCAACTTTATTTCAAACGTGCATTGCAATATTACTTAACTTCTTTGCCTCTCTTACAGCGAACATGATAACAGTTTTTATTCTCTTACGAAGAAATTGTGGCCTTTCCAAATGCATCTCAACTTACATGGTGGCCATGGCAACAACGGATCTATTAGTCATTATCAATAGCATTATAGTATATCGTATTTTGAGTTATCACTTTCCATTTTCCTTCCTGTCCCACACACCAGTGTGTAAGCTCATTCTATATATGATTACCGTGAGTCTCGATTTAACCGTTTGGTTCACCGTTTCCTTCACATTTGACAGATTTGTGGTGATCTGCTGCCAGCGGTTTAAAGCAAAATATTGCACCAAAAGAACTGCAACCACGGTATTAACTGTCGTCTCAGTCTTGATCTTGTTAAAGAATATACCGGTTTTGTTTGCATATGAGCCAGAGAAAATCATCAACAAAATCCAGTGGGGCTGCCGATCAAGTGCAAGTTTCTTAGCTTCGTCTCCAGGGATAGCATTTGTCTGGTTTTACAGTGCCTGGGTTGCTTGGCTTCCATTCATCCTCATGTTCTTGTTTAATTCTTTAACCATTCACCGTATATTAGTTGCGAACAGGATTCACATTGGACTTAAGGGTCACAGAAGTGAGAATCATAGCAATTCAGAAATGGAAAACCGTAGGAAGTCCATCATTTTATTGTTCTCAGTATCAATTAGTTTCATACTACTTTGGTTAACACATTCTACGAGTTTGGCCATTACTAGGCTGTCAAGCCCTAATTATTACCGAGGTGACTTGAACAATCCTGAATATATCGCAACTGAAACAGGACATATCCTCAAGTTGTTGAGTTGTTTCCTGAACCCATGTATTTATGCAATGACCCAGAACAAATTCAGAGCAGAGCTGAACAATGTAATGAAATGTCTATTAAACAAATTCTTTGATTAACTGAAAAACACGCGGACAAGGCAAATGCATTTTAAATGATTCTCTTTGAAGCTGAGCCTTAATTTTGCATCATTTTCCACAATGGATTCCCTTCGCCCATCTGGCTGAAAAATAAAATGCTTTACTCAGATGTTTCTAATATTTTCAACTGGACATTTGATGTGTGTGTTACTTTCAGTTATTTAAGATTTTTTTGTTTGAATTTTGCAGATAGCATACTTATTCAAAGATAATATTTTCAAATTCAGGTACTAAGTTGATTCTTTTAAAAATCTGGCTTCAGCACTGGAATGTAAAACATTGGAAGAAGTGTTCCCTTCCTCCAAATCATGAACATAGATTGGAAATATTTGTGGTCCCAGCACCGCTTCTGTTGAACCCCATTCGATCCAGATCATCCAACCAAAAAAAATCCTGAACACTATTTGCTATTTCCTGCCAACTATCGAATTCGCAGATCATGCCAATATAACACGTAAATCAATTAATCGACGACAGCGATTTGAATCAAATGCATCAGGTTCTACCCATGGTCCAGTTTATTTTTGTCTGGACAAGCAACCAAAGATATTACTGCCTCAAACTTGGAAACTGCATGTTGCGCGTTCATATCGCCGGAATGAGACCCCACTCTCCGACAAAATTACACATTGAAACGTCACTCACAGAAACTTCAAACAAGTAAAGGAAGCACCACAGGAAAAATATTTCCTTGCTATCCTGGTTATTGCATGACACTGATTAAAAACATGTTTATTGAACGGCTGTAGCCTGCAACATCTGTAAATTATCCGAAAATACACATCTGTATGATGCCTTAAACACTCACTGATGAGTGCACGGATGAGCCATAGACTCATGGAAATATCTATTACAGGAATGATCTGATGACTGCAGTACTTTCTCCCGCATTCTCCAAATAACCTTTCACCCGTGTAGCCCTCAGAAACACACACATCTACTTCCTGAATGTATCCAATGTTTTGACCTTACGTGATTCTTTGCCACAGAAGGCAGTAGTCACTGTTTGAAAACTCTCTTGTCATCTCAGTGGTACATGTCCTCCCCAATGTGCTTACACTGTGAAACAAGTTTCCAGTTCGCAGTAACATGGCAGAAGATCTGATCAGCTCTTTTGTTCTCACTCAGAATAAATATCTGATCTATGTCCTTATATTTTCATTTGTTTCAAGGGGAGGAATTCTGAGACAGTGCTTAAGTCAATATTTAATGCACTGCCCATGCTGCCCAACTTAGATTGTAGTTTGCTGTCTTGTTAAACTGTTGCAGTTCTTGTGGGAATACCACACGTGAGAATGCAGGGGCTCTTGGTTGAAGAAGGGTAGTTACAGTTGCTCACCCATTTTATTTTTCATGCAAACATAATTATCAGTGAACGTTTGCTCTGAGTTCATAAGAACAGGACCTTGTAAATACCATCATGTAGTCATACATTCATTCGAACAGAAATAGGCTTTTTAATACAAGTAATCCATGCCAACCATAATCCCAAACTAAACTAGTCCCACCTCCCTGAGTGCCGCCCATTTCCCTTCAAGTTCCGATTCATGCACTTACCTAAATGTCTTTGATACATTGTAACTGTAGCATCATCCATCACTTCCTCTGGAAATTCAATCGACACAGGAACTGCTCTCTGTAAAATAAAATACACACATGCCTTTTCTTAAATCTTTCTCCTCTCGTGTTAAAATGATTCCCCTCAGTTTTGAAATCTCCCATACTATGGAGAAAAAGACAGCTACCATTCGCGTTATCTGTATCCCTCATGAATTCATAAACCTCTGTAAGGTCAGCCTCCAATCTTCAAAGGTGCATCGAGAAAGAGTTTCAGCTGATCCAGTCTCTCCTTACAACTCAAACAATTCCAGGCAACATCCTAGAAAAATCTCTTCTGAACCCTCTACAGCTGGTCATGTCCGACCTATCACCAGGCAGCAAAGACTTTAAAGAGTACTCCAGGAGAGACCTCACCAAGGTCCAGCACAACATCAATTTAACATCCCAACTGCTAAACTCAACGGCCTGAGCAATGAAGGCAAGCGTCCTAAATGCATACTTAACCCATCCTATCAACATGGAATGCAAACTTCAAAGAATTATGGACCCGATCATGAAGACTCTGTTGTACTACACAACCCAAGGCCCGACTTTTCATTGCTTAAGTCTTGCAGCTGCTTGCTTTATCAAAATTCAACCTTGTGTTTATCCAGATTAAACTCCATCTGACCCAATTCATCAAGTTCTCTTTTGAATCATCAATAACCTTCTTCACTGTCCACGATAGCAGCAACCTGTGCGTCATCTGCAAACTCACTACCCACTCCTCCAAAACGCTCATCGAAATAATTTTTCTAAATGACCAACAAAAGTGAACCCATCACCGATAAAATTATTTACAAGTCAGGATTTTGCAATACTTCATGTCACTCCGACTAAACTGGCAGCTCACACAATTTTGACATCTCTGAAGATTTTTTTTCTTGCAGTAGATATGATTCCTGTGAGAGCTTGGACACATTGGAACTCAGTACTCCATTCAACTATGAGGTTCCTTTGAATGGAACTGGGCTGGGAGGGAGTGAACGACATTACAAATGTGGATATTGGTGTCCCCTAAAGAAAGGGATTTTCTCTTAAGTGCTGTGGAACATGCAATCTCGTTTTTCAACGATCACATCAGTGATAAAATTTGTAAAATCCTAACATGAGAAAACAAAGTAGAAGAATCAAGAAAATCACAGTAGTCACAATGCACATTGCAGTGTAATCATTAAGTTATGTTGTACCAAATGTATCCTGTTCTCTGTTTGAATTTACCAAAAAAGATTTTGTTTTGCGAATGAGTGAAAATAAACTTGCAAACAATCCTTGTGGCGACCCGCTGGCTCAGTGCCAATTCCAGCACTGGGCGACTGTCTATGTGGAGATTGTATGCATGGGTTTCTTCCGGATGCTCTGGTTTCCTCCCACAGTCCAAACACGTGCAGGTTAGGGTGGTTTGGCCATTCTAAATTTCCCAAAGTGTTCAGGGATGTGCAGATTAGATGAATTATGCGGGATGTGTCTGGGTGGGATGCTCTGAGGTTCGGTGTGGACTTCTTGGGGAGAAGGGTCTGTTTCCACACTCTCGGAGTTCTATGGTTCTTAAAACGAGGTAGCAAAGTGAAAATCGTTACCTGACGTCATGCATGGTAATCCTACAGGCACTAACCAAAGGGTTGCAGAGAAATAGAAACCTGTCAAGAAATACGGTGTAACATTACGTGCTTTGCGAACAGGCTTTTTTACGGGTTTCAGGTGCAGGAATTTATTACCTTGAGGGTCTGTACCATCAGCATTTAGGAAGGTCTCCAGAGAGCAGTCTAATCAGGAAAATGGAAGATGGATCGTAAAAAGTGAAGGATGACATTGGGAAGAGTTCCCCTGACTAGACAACAATTAACATACAACAAATAGGAACAGAATTAGGAAATTTGTCCCATCCAGTCTGCTCCACCATTCAGTCATGGTTTATACGTTTCTTCACCCAATTCATCCACCTTCACCCAGGAAGGCCTGAAGCAATTTTGTGTGTGCAAATTAAAAGAAGCTACCTTAACACTGCAGGGATTCTATGATCAAACACTGAGACAATTATTTCATCTTTATTGCACACAGCGAACAAAAAAGGACCCCTCCACTCAGCAAGTTAAGCATGATCACACAACAAGGCTCTTAACAAGATAATGAAATGTGAGGCTGGATGAACACAGCAGGCCAAGCAGCATCTCAGGAGCACAAAAGCTGACGTTTCGGGCCTAGACCCTTCATCAGAGAGGGGGATGGGGAGAGGGAACTGGATAAAATAGGGAGAGAGGGGGAGGCGGACCGAAGATGGAGAGTAAAGAAGATAGGTGGAGAGAGTGTCGGTGGGGTGGTAGGGAGGGGATAGATCAGTCCAGGGAAGACGGACAGGTCAAGGAGGTGGGATGAGGTTAGTAGGTAGCTGGGGGTGCGGCTTGGGGTGGGATGAAGGGATGGGTGAGAGGAAGAACCGGTTAGGGAGGCAGAGACAGGTTGGACTGGTTTTGGGATGCAGTGGGTGGGGGGGAAGAGCTGGGCTGGTTGTGTGGTGCAGTGGGGGGAGGGGACAAACTGGGCTGTTTTAGGGATGCAGTAAGAGAAGGGGAGATTTTGAAACTGGTGAAGTCCACATTGATACCATATGGCTGCAGCGTTCCCAGGCGGAATATGAGTTGCTGTTCCTGCAACCTTCGGCTGGCATCATTGTGGCACTGCAGGAGGCCCATGATGGACATGTCATCTAGAGAATGGGAGGGGGAGTGGAAATGGTTTGCGACTGGGAGGTGTAGTTGTTTGTTGCGGACTGAGCGGAGGTGTTCTGCAAAGCGGTCCCCAAGCCTCCGCTTGGTTTCCCCAATGTAGAGGAAGCCACACCGGGTACAGTGGATGCAGTATACCACATATGCAGATGCGCAGGTGAACCTCTGCTTAATGTGGAATGTCATCTTCGGGCCTGGGATGGGGGTGAGGGAGGAGATGTGGGGACAAGTGTAGCATTTCCTGCGGTTGCAGGGGAAGGTGCCGGGTGTGGTGCGGTTGGAGGGCAGTGTGGAGCGAACAAGGGAGTCACGGAGAGAGTGGTCTCTCCGGAAAGCTGACAGGGGAGGGGATGGAAAAATGTCTTGGGTGGTGGGGTCGGATTGTAAATGGCGGAAGTGTCGGAGGATAATGCGTTGTATCCGGAGGTTGGTAGGGTGGTGTGTGAGAACGAGGGGGATCCTCTTGGGGCGGTTGTGGCGGGGGCGGGATGTGAGGGATGTGTTGCGGGAAATACGGGAGACGCGGTCAAGGGCGTTCTCGATCACTGTGGGGGGAAAGTTGCGGTCCTTGAAGAACTTGGACATCTGGGATGTGCGGGAGTGGAATGTCTTATCGTGGGAGCAGATGCGGCGGAGGCGGAGGAATTGGGAATATTCCGCCTGGGAACCCTGCAGCCATATGGTATCAATGTGGACTTCACCAGTTTCAAAATCTCCCCTTCTCCTACTGCATCCCTAAACCAGCCCAGTTCGTCCCCTTCCCCCACTGCACCACACAACCAGCCCAGCTCTTCCCCCCCACCCACTGCATCCCAAAACCAGTCCAACCTGTCTCTGCCTCCCTAACCGGTTCTTCCTCTCACCCATCCCTTCCTCCCACCCCAAGCCGCACCCCCAGCTACCTACTAACATCATCCCACCTCCTTGACCTGTCCGTCTTCCCTGGACTGACCTATCCCCTCCCTACCTCCCCACCTATACTCCCTCCACCTATCTTCTTTTGTCTCCATCTTCGGTCCGCCTCCCCCTCTCTCCCTATTTATTCCAGTTCCCTCTCCCCATCCCCCTCTCTGATGAAGGGTCTAGGCCCGAAACGTCAGCTTTTGTGCTCCTGAGATGCTGCTGGGCCTGCTGTGTTCATCCAGCCTCACATTTTATTATCTTGGAATTCTCCAGCATCTGCAGTTCCCATTATCTCTGATACTATTGTAAGGCTCTTAACAAATTGGTTCAAACAAATAGTGTTTGCTTCCGGATGTGCTCACTCTTAGATTCGTATGCAGCATTTTTCCCTGAAACTCTGCAAATGAACAGTCCTGAAGTTTAATTCTTATATAAGTTTCTGTCCATAGAGTTCATGGTGAGAAATTATTGAGGATTGTTTCGATACATGTGTCCACTTTATTGGTTATTGTTCTGGATCCATCAACCCTGGAACTTGCTTTTATATCAGAAGCAGCTGCCTGTTTTGTTTAACGTTCGGCATGAGGTGTCTGTTTGAAGTGTGGCTGTTGCTGCATTTTACCCATTTACCTCAGGACTTTACTTCGACAGACGTTCCTATTTAACTGTGTATCACAAGGTGGCACGTTATCAAATGTTGTTATCTCCTCTGCCTCAGAAAACAGCATGCTTTTGTTGCATCCTAGAAATAGCAAATTATTTTCAGTTCCTGTATAACAGTTTGTCATTGTCTCTGAACAGTTTCAAAATAACTGTCCAGAGGTCAGGTCCCATCACCAAGTCTCACCTTATTCACTACTGCACAGGACACTGGCCGTGGCAGCTGTCATAGAGCTGTAGTGCTTTTATTTTCCCCCCAGCACCCGTGTTGTATGTGTGCAGGTGTAAGACCAGAAAATACCAGCCGTGAAAATAACTTTATCCACGCAGCAAACCAGTAAAGACACCCATGTGACTAAGGAGCTAGTAGCAAACAGAGCCCCGGAGGGCCATGCCTATGTGAACAAAAAGGTGCCCTTCCGGTTTTATTGATCAACCAAAGCTTTCCTGATTGGCTCAGGTTCACAACCTAAATCAAGAACCTCGATGTTGACATGATCAGCACAGTTCCAATTATTACAGGTTTACTCCAAAAACAGTTGTTTCAAATAAATTACCACAAGCAACCTTTAACTTGGCAACTTCACAAGAAATTCGGAATATTAAACTCTTATTTCTCATCATTGATGACACTTTGAAAGCGTTTGGCATGTTTGGCCAGGCCTTGTCCTTCCACCATCTCTGTTCCATTTATGAGATTCATGTCGTGATGTACATTGGTTTTGTATCCACATGTTACCCCACAATGAAATAATCCAATCCTCACAATATTCCAATCCATTTTTTTCC
Organism: Stegostoma tigrinum; assembly: GCF_030684315.1. Lineage (NCBI taxonomy): Eukaryota > Metazoa > Chordata > Chondrichthyes > Orectolobiformes > Stegostomatidae > Stegostoma > Stegostoma tigrinum. The sequence continues at coordinate 1,225,402 of NC_081397.1, read as the reverse complement.
CTACATGACAACACTCAGATGAACCTCATAACTACACACAGAAACTGATCCAAGGTGAGCCCTTTTAAGCATTGGTTGAGTTCAAATATTTTCCAGGTAATGGGAAAGGATTGAAAATGACCTCAAAATATAATGTGATGCTTCCAGGAATATCTTTCTCTTTATGGCTTACCTAAAACTGTTTGCAGCCTTGGAAATAATCCTTTGCACAAATATCCACATTATCCATTTAACAAAATGTTTACTCGTCTCTGCTTCTCTGAATCGCAGTTAAGCATCAGTTGGTTGTTTAAATACTCCTCACGTTGCTTTTCAACTGCTGCATGTCTAACTCTTCAATCTTTTCCAGCCTGACAATGATTCTAAGCTCTTGAATTTTCTTATGATTAGCAGATTTGACCTCACATTTTGGAATCAACCATTGGTTTTGACTGACAAAGGTTAATTGGACTCGAAACTTTAATTCTGTGAGCCCTTCTCTCTACACTTGCTCCAGTTTCTCCAGATATTTCTTTATTTTTTTTTCTCTTTTCCTTCAGATCTCCAATTGTGTTAAATATTAAAAATTGCAGCTCTTCCTTAATTTCCCCAATCACATATGTTTCTTTCGTTTTTCCGGATCCATTTCAAGGCTGGCTTTTCAAGCATGATTGTGGACATCTTGTTGAAAATGCAATTGGATGCTTTCTTGCCTTACCTTGGCTGATGACATTTATATGGAAATTAGCAATAAAAACTTTGTTATTGTTTCTGTTTTGTTGTTGTTCCAACACCCAGTGGATTTGCTTCCTCCACACAGAAAGCCACTCCCTGAATAGCATGCAACCAAGTTAGAAAATAATCTGAAAATGTGTCACTGAACCTGGTGTGCAGGTGTAAGACTAAAAAATATCAGCCGTGATAGCAACTTTATCTACACAGCAAACCAGGGAAAACATCCATGTGACTAAGGAGCTAGTAGCAAACAGAGCACGGAGGGGGCTGGAACTCCAGTTTCTCTTTACAGATGCTTCCAGGCCTGCTGACATTTTCCAGCAGTTGCTGTGTTCACTTAATGCAACCAGATTCATCATTTCATTCTATGCCAGTCAAAAAACTGAAGAAACAAATTGACACAGGCTACAAATTGCTCCTAATGCAAAGCAGCACCCAAAGGCCTCAATATGTTACAACGCCAACTCCAATCTTGCAATAGGCATGTTTCATTCTCAGGTACAAAGTTTTCGATACTCTAATGGAAGCATGCACTTCTGAGAGTTGCAAAGTGATTCAATATTTATCAAGAATGAAAATATATTTCATTTGCCTCTGAAACACACAGGTATTTGAGGTTGGAAAGCTCAGAATAATGAGTGGAATTGAATTTGATTTTTAGGTACATTTTCATAGCCTTAACAGACGTAAAGGAATGAAAAATCTAAATATATGCACAGGTCATTACCAAACCATCTTTCATCTGAAATTGTTTTGAAAACAACGACACAACTGCAGTAGAACTTTAACCCAGACAATAGAATAATCACTCATAAAACCATGGCAAATGTAGAAACAAGTAGTTCATCTGTTCGTTGAACCTATTGAAAGGAGGATCAAGGGTTAGAAGGGCATGAGAGATGACTCCCTGATAAATTCATTGTCCTTCATACAAATCATTTCAAAGGTATATGCCAAAGCTAAAAAGCTCATAACGTTTTCACATCAAACAGGGCTATTGGGGAGATTTTGAAACTTAAAAAGTCCACATTGATACCATTGGGCCTGGAGTGTTCCCAAGCAAAATATGAGATGCTGCTCCTGCAACCTTTGGGTGGAATTGTTAGGAGACCCAGGATGTACATATCGTCCAAGGAATGGGAGGGGGAGTTGAAAAGTTTCACGACTGAAATGTGCAGACCAGGGAGTTGCAGTTGTAGTATGGCACACTGACCTCTACATCGATGAGGCCAGAGGCCAGCTCTCTGACACCTCCTCCTACCGCCCGTTTGATCATGATCCCATGACCGACCACCAAAGCATCGTCTCCCTGACCATCCACAATCTCATCACTTCAGGTGACCTCCCAACCATAGACTCCAACCTCATCATTCCCAAAACCTGCACTGCTCATTTCTATCTCATTCCCAAAATCCACAAACCTGACTGCCCTGGTCATTTTCTCCGCCTCCCCCTGCCCCACCGATCTTATCTTCGCTGACCTCAGATCCATTTTCACCGCCTTGCTCCAGGGACACACAACCTACGCCTGTGACACCACCCACGCCCGCCACCTCCTCCAAAACTTCCGAGTCCCTGTCGCCAACATGTAGTCTTTATCATGGACATCCAGTCGCCATACACCTGCATTCCCCATAAGATGGCCAAAAGGCCCTCTGCATCTTCCTGTCCTGCAGGCCCGAACAGTCCCCCTACACTGGCACCCTCATTCACTTCAGTGAAGTCGCCGTCACCCTGAACAACTTCTCCTTCGATTCCTCCCACTTCCTACAGACAAAAGAGGTGGCCATGGGTACTCACATGGGCCCAAGCTATGCCTGCCTCTTTGTAGGTTACATGGAACAATCCCTCTTCGGAAGTTACACTGCCCCTAAACCCCACTTCTTCCTCCGTTACATTGATGACTGTACCGGCGCCACCTCGTGCTCCCAAGGGGATCTCGAACAGTTCATCCACTTCACTAACACCTTCCACCCCAACCTTAAGTTTAAATGGGCCACCTCCAATACCTCTCTTTCCTTCGTGGGCATCCCTGTTTCAATCTCTGGCAACTATCTGGAAACCAATATCTATTTCAAGACTACCAATTCCTACCTAGTATACACCTCCTCTGACCCACCTTCCTGCAAAAATGCCACCCCCATTCCAAATTCCTTCACCTCTGCTGCATCTGCTCCCTAGATGAGGCATTCCACTACTGGATGTCCCAGATGTCCTCGTTTATCAAGGGCCGCAACTTCCCCTCCATAGTAATTGAAAGCGCCCTCGACCATGTCTCTCACATTTCCCGCAACTCATTCCTCACATCCTCTTCCCACAATAGCAACCAAAAACAGAATCCCTCTCATCCTCACGCACCACCCGACCAACATTCAGATGCAACGCATCATCCTCCGGCACTTACACCATCTGCCATCTGACCCCACTACCAAAGACATGTTTCCCTTCCGACCCTTAGCTGCATTCCAGAGGGACCACTCTCACGTTGACTCCCTTGTCTGCTCCACCCTCCCCACTAGCCCAATCACCCCTGGCACCTTTCCCTTCAAGGTCAGTATACATACCCCCTCACTCATCCCAGGCCCCAAGGAGACATTCCACATCAAAAAGATGTTCGGCTGCACGTCTGCTAATGTGGTATATTGTCCCTGCTGTTCCCAATGTGACCTCCTCTACGTCGGGGAAACCAAGCAGATGCTTGGGGACCACTTTCTGGAACACCTGCACTCGGTTCATGACAAACAACTGCATCTCCCAGACGTCAACCATTCCAACTCCCACCTCCCATTCCTTAGATGACATGTTCATCCCGAGCATCCTGCAGTGCCACACCACCCAAAGGTTGCAGGGACAGCATCTCATATTCCGCTAGGAAGCCACGCGGCCCAATGGTATCAATGTGGACTTCACAAGCTTCAAAATGTCCCCTCCCGACCGCATCCCAAAACAAGCCCAGCTCGTCCCCTCCTCCTTTACCTGTCCTTCCTCCCACCAATCTACTCCTTGCACCTCAAGCCTCACTCGCATTTCCTACCTCCCAGCCTCATTCTGCTTCCTTGACCTCTCCAAGCTCTCTGGACTGACATATCCTCTCCCTAACTCCCCACCTGAACTCATCTTTCCTGACTCCATCCCCTCCTGTTTGACTTGTCTGTCTCCCCTCCACTTGTCTTCTCCTTTATCCATCTTTTATCTGCCTCACCCACTTTCCTTATTTATTTCAGAATCCCCTCCCCCTCCCCCATTTTTGAAGAACGTTCTTGACAGCTTTCCTGCTCCTCTGGTGCTATTCGGTCTTCTACACTCATCCAGCTCTACACCTTGTTATCTCAGATTCTCCAGCATCGGCAGTTCTTACAATCTCTGCTGACATGCTGGACCTGGTTCACACCCTCGTGTAATACTAGTTCATACCCTCGTGGGTGGCAGTCACAAATGTCACTGCAAGGATATTGGAACCCATCCAGCTGAGACGCAATCCATCCTGCAGGTTCCTCCTGCCCTGGCAGTGATTCCAATGATCCAGAGAGATCAATCCCTTCCTCCGACACTCTCCCTTTAGCCACTGCATTATCATCCAATTTCTGGGCTCACTAGCACATGGTAGAGGGAGTTAATCCAGACATTCCAACGCTAGAATTTTTGTTTATCATCTTTCCAACCAATTCCCTAAAGTCCTGTTGCAGGATCCCATCTCCCTTTCTGCCTACATTATTGATGGCAATATGCACAACAGAGTCTATCTGCTTACTCTCTGATTTTGAATAACCTATGGCCACTCAGAGACATCCTTGACCCTAGAAGGAAGGTGATAACATATCATCCTGAAGTCTTGCATGGGTTTCTTGGCCCTGACTATGGAATGCTCAGTCCCGGCCGATCGCCTGTAGTTCAACACTTCCAGATGAAACACAGAGTCAATTGCTGTGCCAGTGATCAAACTGCTACTGTTGACTTTCACTGTTTCTGTGCCCCTTTGCCTTCAGATGTAAGTGACCGTGGGATGGAAAGTTTTGTCTGAGTATCTTTTGTAAATTCCTGCTGTGCATTTGGAGAATGTACAGAGATGTTGGTTGTCCCAAAAAAGACATGACTGCAGAGTTTTTGTGACATCCAGCGCGGAAACTGACCCTTCAGGCCAATTCGTCCATGCCGTCAGGATATCCTTCCTTAATCTACTCCAATTTGCCAGCATTTGGCCCATAACTATATGAGTTATGAGGAGAGACCGCACAGCCTGTGGTTGGTTACACCAGAGAAAAGTGAGATGTGGTGGGGTGCTGTCTGGTTAAGGTCTGGTGTATGAAATTATGACTGATGTAGTAATGGGAGTTTGTGAAAGCATTTTCCATGGCAAACCTGTCTTGAAGAAGTGGACGTAAGTTTCAGTTCAAGAGGTAAATTATTAATGTGGAAAATGTTCAGGAAGCTTTTGGACAGCCTTGGGCAGCAGAGTTATGGATCATGATGCCTGAGAGGCCGCTGAAGGCATGCATTCTCGTAACATTTTGAGTGCGAGCAGCAACGGAGGCAAGATGGACCCGGAAGACTGCAGCTAAGGTAAAGCAGTTTATTTTTAAAATTACTTACCGGTAGCGGGCAGCGGTGTTTTTTTTCCTCTTTCAGAGAAGGAGCGGGAGCACCAGAGGAAGTGACGAGGACCAGAGGGGCAGCCGGGAAGGAAAGCAGTGACCATATATATCAGCAAGGCGGCTAAACCCGAGACTCTACAACTGTAGTGTCTCCCACCTGCCCTCCTCCTCTAACCTAGTTAATAAGGTAAGGTTCATTCTAAACTTTCTCTATTGAATATAAGTTTGTTATTAATTTGTTATTATTATTTGACGCAAGCTTTCTACTTTAGTATTGAGTGGGTGTTCAGATAAGTGGGGTATGGATGCTAGGGCAGTTGTTTGCTCCTCCTGCAGAATGTGGCAGTTGGGAGATGTGGCACACGTCTCCGCTGGCTACATCTGCGGGAAGTGCACCCAGCTACAGCTCCTTGAAAACCGTGTTAGGGAAATGGAGCTGGAGCTGGATGAACTACGGATCATTCGGGAGGCAGAGGGGGTAGTTGAGAGGAGTTATCGGGCTTTGGTCACTCCTAAGGCTCAGGACGAGAATAGATGGGTTACAGTTAGGGGGAGGAAAGGGGACAGACAGACAGTGCAGAGATCCCCTGTGGGCATTCCCCTCAGCAATAAGTATACCGTTTTGGATACTGCTGCGGGGGATGACCTACCAGAGGAAAGCCATAGTAGTCAGTTCTCTGGCACTGAGCCTGACACTGTGGCAAAGAAGGGAAGGGGGCAGAATAGAAAAGTACTCGTGGTAGGGGACTCGATAGTTAGGGGAATCGACAGGAGATTTTGTGGGCAAGATCGGGATTCCCGGAAGGTATGTTGCCTCCCTGGTGCCAGGGTCCGGGACGTCTCCGATCGGGTGTATAAGGTTCTAAAAGGGGAGGGCGAACAGCCAGAAATCGTGTTACATATTGGCACAAACGATATAGCCAGAAATAGGTTTGAGGATATAAAAAGTGATTTCAGGGAGTTAGGATGGAAGCTGCAGAGCAGGACGAACAGAGTAGCGTTCTCTGGTTTAATACCGGTGCCACGAGATAGCGAGGTGAGGAACAGGGAGCGGGCGCAGCTGAACACGTGGCTGCGCAGCTGGTGTAGGAGGGAGGGCTTCAGATATGTTGATAATTGGGATGCCTTCTGGGGAAGGTGGGACCTGTACAAGAAGGACGGGTTGCATCTGAACTGGAAGGGGACCAATGTCCTGGGTGGAAGGTTTGCTCGATTAGTTCGAGAGGGTTTAAACTAGTATGGCAGGGGGGTGGGAACCTGAGCTGTATACCAGAGGTGAGCGTTGATGCAGGTGAGGCAGTAGCAAGAGGTAGACCAGCTAGTGGGAAGGATTTTCCTGGGAAGGAACCAAGGGATCGGTTAAAGTGTGTTTGCTTTAATGCAAGGAGTATCCGGAATAAAACTGATGAACTTAGAGCATGGATCAGTACCTGGTGCTATGATGTTGTGGCCATAACAGAGACATGGGTTTCTCATGGGCAGGAATGGTTGCTGGATGTTCCAGGGTTTAGAACATTTAAAAAGAATAGGGAGGGGGGAAAAAGAGGAGGGGGTGTAGCACTACTAATCAGAGAGAGTATCACAGCTACAGAAGCTTCCTTTGTCGAGGAAGATCTGCCTACTGAGTCAGTATGGGTGGAAATTAGGAACAGCAAGGGAGTAGTCACCTCGTTAGGGGTTTACTACAGGCCCCCCAATAGCAGCAGGGAGATTGAAGAAAGCATAGGTCGACAGATTTTGGAAAAGTGTGCACGCAGTAGGGTTGTTGTAATGGGTGACTTTAACTTTCCTAATATTGATTGGAACCTCCTTCTAGCAGAAGATTTGAATGGAGCTGTTTTTGTAAGGTGTGTTCAGGAGGGTTTCCTAACGCAGTACGTTGACAGGCCGACGAGGGGAGAGGCCATTCTAGACTTGGTGCTCGGAAACGAGCCGGGGCAGGTATCAGATCTTGTGGTGGGAGAGCATTTTGGTGATAGTGACCATAACTGCCTCACATTCTACATAGCTATGGAGAAGGAGAGGATTAGGCAGAATGGGAGGATATTTAATTGGGGAAGAGGAAACTATGATGCGATTAGACATGAGTTAGGAAGCATGGACTGGGAGCAGTTGTTCCATGGTAAGGGAACTATAGACATGTGGAGACTGTTTAAGGAACAGTTGTTGGGAGTGATGAGTAAATATGTCCCTCTGAGACAGGCAAGAAGGGGTAAGATTAAGGAACCTTGGATGACGAGAGCGGTGGAGCTTCTAGTGAAAAGGAAGAAGGTAGCTTACATAAGGTGGAGGAAGCTAGGGTCAAGTTCAGCTAGAGAGGATTACATGCAGGCAAGGAAGGAGCTCAAAAATGGTCTGAGGAGAGCCAGGAGGGGGCACGAGAAAGGCTTGGCAGAAGGAATCCGGGAAAACACAAAGGCATTTTACACTTACGTGAGGAATAAGAGAATGGTCAAAGAAAGAGTAGGGCCGATCAGGGATAGCACAGGGAACTTGTGTGTGGAGCCTGAGGAGGTAGGGGAAGCCCTAAATGAGTTTTTTGCTTCTGTCTTTACGAAAGAAACCAACTTTGTAGTGAATGAAACCTTTGAAGAGCAGGTGTGCATGCTGGAATGGATAGAGATAGACGAAGCTGATGTGCTGAAAATTTTGTCAAACATTAAGATTGACAAGTCGCCAGGCCCGGATCAGATTTGTCCTCGGCTGCTTTGGGAAGCGAGAAATGCAATTGCTTCGCCACTTGCGAAGATCTTTGCATCCTCGCTCTCCACTGGAGTCATACCTGAGGACTGGAGAGAGGCAAATGTAATTCCTCTCTTCAAGAAAGGAAATAGGGAAATCCCCGGCAATTATAGACCGGTAAGTCTCACGTCTGTCGTCTGCAAGGTGTTAGAAAGGATTCTGAGGGATAAGATTTATGACCATCTGGAAGAGCATGGCTTGATCAAATACAGTCAACACGGCTTTGTGAGGGGTAGGTCATGCCTTACAAACCTTATCGAGTTTTTTGAGGATGTGACTAGAAAAGTTGATGAGGGTCGAGCTGTGGATGTGGTGTATATGGACTTCAGTAAGGCATTTGATAAGGTTCCCCATGGTAGGCTCATTCAGAAGGTCAGGAGGAATGGGATACAGGGGAACTTAGCTGCTTGGATACAGAATTGGCTGGCCAACAGAAGACAGCGAGTGGTAGTGGAAGGAAAATATTCTGCCTGGAAGTCAGTGGTGAGTGGGGTTCCACAGGGCTCTGTCCTTGGGCCTCTACTGTTTGTAATTTTTATTAATGACTTGGACGAGGGAATTGAAGGATGGGTCAGCAAGTTTGCAGACGACACAAAGGTCGGAGGTGTCGTTGACAGTGTAGAGGGCTGTTGTAGGCTGCAGCGGGACATTGACAGGATGCAGAGATGGGCTGAGAGGTGGCAGATGGAGTTCAGCCTGGATAAATGCGAGGTGATGCATTTTGGAAGGTCGAATTTGAAAGCTGAGTACAGGATTAAGGATAGGATTCTTGGCAGCGTGGAGGAACAGAGGGATCTTGGTGTGCAGATACGTAGATCCCTTAAAATGGCCACCCAAGTGGACAGGGTTGTTAAGAAAGCATATGGTGTTTTGGCTTTCATTAACAGGGGGATTGAGTTGAAGAGTCGTGAGATCTTGTTGCAGCTCTATAAAACTTTGGTTAGACCGCACTTGGAATACTGCGTCCAGTTCTGGGCGCCCTATTATAGGAAAGATGTGGATGCTTTGGAGAGGGTTCAGAGGAGGTTTACCAGGATGCTGCCTGGACTGGAGGGCTTATCTTATGAAGAGAGGTTGACTGAGCTCGGTCTCTTTTCATTGGAGAAAAGGAGGAGGAGAGGGGAACTAATTGAGGTATACAAGATACTGAGAGGCATAGATAGAGTTGATAGCCAGAGACTATTTCCCAGGGCAGAAATGGCTAGCACGAGGGGTCATAGTTTTAAGCTGGTTGGTGGAAAGTATAGAGGGGATGTCAGAGGCAGGTTCTTTACGCAGAGAGTTGTGAGAGCATGGAATGCGTTGCCAGCAGCAGTTGTGGAAGCAAGGTCATTGGGGTCATTTAAGAGACTGCTGGACATGTATATGGTCACAGAAATTTGAGGGTGCACACATGAGGATCAATGGTCGGCACAACATTGTGGGCTGAAGGGCCTGTTCTGTGCTGTACTGTTCTATGTTCTATGTTCTAAATGTCAAATTCTCAAGCTACACCACATAAAATTTTCAACACCGTGGTGTCTAATGTCTTAACCTTTTGTTAGCTCCCTTATGAAATGCTGACTCAAAATCTAAATGCAATGCATCCATTGTTTCCCTTTTTTTCCATTATGGTTCAGACATTCTCAAAATGTCGAAGGAGTTTTGACCATAATGACACAGGAGATGAAACTGGGTCATCTGGCCCATCGAGTCTCCTCTCCCATTCAATCATTGCTGTTGAGGTGTTTCGATGATCAGTTTATATTTAACAACTTTTTTGCCTCGTTCCCTTTATTTTATATAGGATGACACATTGGTAGTTTTAGGATCCTCTGGTGTGTCTCCGGAATTCAAGAATTTATTTTTGATAAAATTAAAACCAATGTAGCTACCCTCTCTGTAGCTACTTATTTTATAATCTCAGGATGCAAATCATCAGTACCAGAAAGCAAATCTTCCTAAGAAAAATTAGTTTTTCTGTTACAACGTTCATAATGTTGGCGTTGATACTGAATATTCCTCGATATTCTTTTGCATTAATAGTTTGTTTGAAGATGTTACATGCCGCTCTGTTTTCTAGGAGAAAAATAAAATTCATTCAGAGCTCTGTGTTCATACCTCGGCCTGTAGATAAACTCCAGAGGATTTCACAGTTGTCTAGAATTTGTTTGTGGCAGAGGGCATGTGAAATTAAGATGGCTGCAGAAAAAAAAAACTAAAGTGAATCTCACAGATGGCAATCAAGCAGTTAGAATTCCCTTACCCAGTAATCGTGACCGAGTATGCAATTTAAGAAACTCTATCATTGATAGAATGTGGTGAGCACCCATATATGTTACAGTTGTAGCTACTGGCACCTCGGTGGAGCAGAGCACTGTAGATACAGGAATTAATGCAAACAAAAAATTGAAACCCATTCATGCGTCAGGCTTATTTTAGACAAAAGACAACTGTCTAATTTCAGAAATTAAGTCATATGCGTGACATCAAGGTCCAAACAACAGGGGAGCCAATCAATTAAATGTATGGCGTCAGGGTCAGATCCTATTTCATTTAGTGTATTATGCAAAAAAATTTTAAAAATCGAATTGATTGAAATTAATGTGAGTGATGATTTGACACATTTGATCCTCTGGAGATCTGATGCTTGTATAAGTAGAGACTGGCTTTCCATATCCTGGCCATACAACTGTCAGAGACCGTCAACACAGACAGAAGTGATTCATTCTCATAAATGAGAAAACCAGCAATTTTGCTGTTGAAAGAGATTTACTATCCACTTCTCGCAGCTGCTTGTCTTCCAGGTAAGCCATTCTCACTTGTTTGCTTTTAGTAGATTTTAGTTTCTCCTTGTTAATGCCACATATCGTATATTTCCTCGTGTCAGTGTTGCCAGAACAATATCAAGAAATGTGTTTGGACACTGACTGATTTTTGTTTCACTTTATCTGAAAACACAACTCCTGTAATGATAATACACTATACGTGTCATCTGCAATGAAAATTGATGATTTTTAGACAGGCTGGCTATACTATATGGAATGATGACTGATGCAACATATTAAACTCTTGGGTAAATTTTCTATTTTTAAATCAATCACAATGTGTTCAAATGCTCTTAATAATTACCTTCACCTTTATTTCAAACGTGCATTGCAATATTACTTAACTTCTTTGCCTCTCTTACAGCGAACATGATAACAGTTTTTATTCTCTTACGAAGAAATTGTGGCCTTTCCAAATGCATCTCAACTTACATGGTGGCCATGGCAACAGCGGATCTATTAGTCATTATCAATAGCATTATAGTATATCGTATTTTGAGTTATCACTTTCCATTTTCCTTCCTGTCCCACACACCAGTGTGTAAGCTCATTGTATATATGATTACCGTGAGTCTCGATTTAACCGTTTGGTTCACCGTTTCCTTCACATTTGACAGATTTGTGGTGATCTGCTGCCAGAGGTTTAAAGCAAAATATTGCACCAAAAGAACTGCAACCACGGTATTAACTGTCGTCTCAGTCTTGATCTTGTTGAAGAATATACCGGTTTTGTTTGCATATGAGCCGGAGAAAATCATCAACAAAATCCAGTGGGGCTGCCGATCAAGTGCAATTTTCTTAGCTTCGTCTCCAGGGATAGCATTTGTCTGGTTTTACAGTGCCTGGGTTGCTTGGCTTCCATTCATCCTCATGTTCTTGTTTAATTCTTTAACTATTCACCGTATATTAGTTGCGAACAGGATTCACATTGGACTTAAGGGTCACAGAAGTGAGAATCATAGCAATTCAGAAATGGAAAACCGTAGGAAGTCCATCATTTTATTGTTCTCAGTATCAATTAGTTTCATACTACTTTGGTTAACACATTCTACGAGTTTCACCATTACTAGGCTGTCAAGCCCTAATTATTACCGAGGTGACTTGAACAATCCTGAATATATCGCAACTGAAACAGGACATATCCTCAAGTTGTTGAGTTGTTTCTTGAACCCATGTATTTATGCAATGACCCAGAACAAATTCAGAGCAGAGCTGAACAATGTAATGAAATGTCTATTAAACAAATTCTTTGATTAACTGAAAAACACGCGGACAAGGCAAATGCATTTTAAATGATTCTCTTTGAAGCTGAGCCTTAATTTCGCATCATTTTCCACAATGGATTCCCTTCGCCCATCTGGCTGAAAAATAAAATGCTTTACTCAGATGTTTCTAATATTTTCAACTGGACATTTGATGTGTGTGTTACTTTCAGTTATTTAAGTTTTTTTGTTTGAATTTTGCAGATAGCATACTTATTCAAAGATAATATTTTCAAATTCAGGTACGAAGTTGATTCTTTTAAAAATCTGGCTTCAGCACTGGAATGTAAAACATTGGAAGAAGTGTTCCCTTCCTCCAAATCATGAACATAGATTGGAAATATTTGTGGTCCCAGCACCGCTTCTGTTGAACCCCATTCGATCCAGATCATCCAACCAAAAAAAATCCTGAACACCATTTGCTATTTCCTGCCAACTATCGAATTCTCAGATCATGCCAATATAACACGTAAATCAATTAATCGACGACAGCGATTTGAATCAAATGCATCAGGTTCTACCCATGGTCCAGTTTATTTTTGTCTGGAGGCAGTAGTCACTGTTTGAAAACTCTCTTGTCATCTCAGTGGTACATGTCCTCCCCAATGTGCTTACACTGTGAAACAAGTTTCCAGTTCGCAGTAACATGGCAGAAGATCTGATCAGCTCCTTTGTTCTCACTCAGAATAAATATCTGATCTATGTCCTTATATTTTCATTTGTTTCAAGGGGAGGAATTCTGAGACAGTGCTTAAGTCAATATTTAATGCATTACCCTTGCTGCCCAACTTAGATTGTAGTTTGCTGTCTTGTTCAACTGTTGCAGTTCTTGTGGGAATACCACACGTGAGAATGCAGGGGCTCTTGGTTGAAGAAGGGTAGTTACAGTTGCTCACCCATTTTATTTTTCATGCAAACACAATTATCAGTGAACGTTTGCTCTGAGTTCATAAGAACAGGACCTTGTAAATACCGTCATGTAGTCATACATTCATTCGAACAGAAATAGGCTTTTTAATCCAAGTAATACATGCCGACCATCATCCCAAACTAAACTAGTCCCACCTCCCTGTGCGCCACCCATTTCCCTTCAAGTTCCTATTCATGCACTTACCTAAATGTCTTTGATACATTGTAACTGTAGCATCATCCATCACTTCCTCTGGAAATTCAATCGACACAGGAACTGCTCTCTGTAAAATAAAATACACACATGCCTTTTCTTAAATCTTTCTCCTCTCGTGTTAAAATGATTCCCCTCAGTTTTGAAATCTCCCATACTATGGAGAAAAAGACAGCTACCATTCGCGTTATCTGTATCCCTCATGAATTCATAAACCTCGGTAAGGTCAACCTCCAATCTTCCAAGCTGCATTGAGAAAGAGTTCCAGTTGATCCAGTCTCTCCTTACAACTCAAACAATTCCAGGCAACATCCTAGAAAAATCTCTTCTGAACCCTCTACAGCTGGTCATGACCGACTTATCACCAGGCAGCAAAGACTTTAAAGAGTACTCCAGGAGAGACCTCACCAAGGTCCAGCACAACATCAATTTAACATCCCAACTGCTATACTCAACGGCCTGAGCAATGAAGGCAAGCGTCCTAAATGCATACTTAACCCATCCTATCAACATGGAATGCAAACTTCAAAGAATTATGGACCCGATCATGAAGACTCTGTTGTACTACACAACCCAAGGCCCAACTTTTCATTGCTTAAGTCTTGCAGCTGCTTGCTTTGTCAAAATTCAACCTTGTGTTTATCCAGATTAAACTCCATCTGACCCAATTCATCAAGTTCTCTTTTGAATCATCAATAACCTTCTTCACTGTCCACGATACCAGCAACCTGTGCGTCATCTGCAAACTCACTACCCACTCCTCCAAAACGCTCATCGAAATAATTTTTCTAAATGACCAACAAAAGTGAACCCATCACCGATAAAATTATTTACAAGTCAGGATTTTGCAATACTTCATGTCACTCTGACTAAACTGGCAGCTCACACAATTTTGACATCTCTGAAGATTTTTTTTCTTGCAGTAGATATGATTCCTGTGAGAGCTTGGACACATTGTAACTCAGTACTCCATTCAACTATAAGGTTCCTTTGAATGGAACTGGGCTGGGAGGGAGTGAACGACATTACAAATGTGGGTATTGGTGTCTCCTAAAGAAAGGGATTTCATCTTAACTGCTGTGGAACATGCAATCTCGTTTTTCAACGATCACATCAGTGATAAAATTTGTAAAATCCTAACATGAGAAAACAAAGTAGAAGAATCAAGAAAATCACAGTAGTCACAATGCACATTGCAGTGTAATCATTAAGTTATGTTGTACCAAATGTATCCTGTTCTCTGTTTGAATTTACCAAAAAAGATTTTGTTTTGCGAATGAGTGAAAATAAACTTGCAAACAATCCTTGTGGCGACCCGCTGGCTCAGTGCCAATTCCAGCACTGGGCGACTGTCTATGTGGAGATTGTATGCATGGGTTTCTTCCGGATGCTCTGGTTTCCTCCCACAGTCCAAACACATGCAGGTTAGGGTGGTTTGGCCATGCTAAATTGCCCAAAGTGTTCAGGGATGTGCAGATTAGGTGAATTATGCGGGATGTGTCTGGGTGGGATGCTCTGAGGTTCGGTGTGGACTTCTTGGGGAGAAGGGTCTGTTTCCACACTCTCGGTGTTCTATGGTTCTTAAAACGAGGTAGCAAAGGGAAAATCGTTACCTGACGTCATGCATGGGAATCCTACAGGCACTAACCAAAGGGTTACAGAGAAATAGAAACCTGTCAAGAAATACGGTGTAACATTACGTGCTTTGCGAATAGGCTTTTTACGGGTTGCAGGTGCAGGAATTTATTACCTTGAGGGTCTGTACCATCAGCTTTTAGGAAGGTCTCCAGAGAGCAGTCTAATCAGGAAAATGGAAGATGGATCGTAAAAAGTGAAGGATGACATTGGGAAGAGTTCCCCTGACTAGACAACAATTAGCACACAACAAATAGGAACAGAATTAGGAAATTTGTCCCATCCAGTCTGCTCCACCATTCAGTCATGGTTTATACGTTTCTTCACCCAATTCATCCACCTTCACCCAGGAAGGCCTGAAGCAATTTTGTGTGTGCAAATTAAAAGAAGCTACTTAACACTGCAGGGATTCTATGATCAAACACTGAGACAATGATTTCATCTTTATTGCACACAGCAAACAAAAAAGGACCCCTCCACTCAGCAAGTTAAGCCTGATCACACAACAAGGCTCTGAACAAATTGTTTCAAACAAATAGTGTTTGCTGCCGGATATGTTCACTCTTAGATTCGTATACAGCGTTATTCTCTGAAACTCTGCAACTGAACAGTCCTGAAGTTTAATTCTTATACAAGTTTCTGTCCATAGAGTTCATGGTGAGAAATTATTGAAGATTGTTTCGATACATGTGTCCACTTTATTGGTTATTGTTCTGGATCCATCAACCCTGGAACTTG
Source organism: Stegostoma tigrinum (assembly GCF_030684315.1). Classification (NCBI taxonomy): domain Eukaryota; kingdom Metazoa; phylum Chordata; class Chondrichthyes; order Orectolobiformes; family Stegostomatidae; genus Stegostoma; species Stegostoma tigrinum. Next base: position 1,209,789 of record NC_081397.1, on the reverse strand, counting down.
CTTTCATATCAGAAGCAGCTCCCTGTTTTGTTTAACGTTCGGCATGAGGTGCCTGTTTGAAGTGTGGCTGTTGCTGCATTTTACTCATTTACCTCAGGACTTTACTTCGACAGACGTTCCTATTTAACTATGTGTCACAAGGTGGCATGTTATCAAGTGTTGTTATCTCCTCTGTCTCAGAAAACAGCATGCTTATGTTGCATCCTAGAAATAGCAAATTATTTTCAATTCCTGTATAACAGTTTGTCATTGTCTCTGAACATTTTCAAAATAACTGTACAGAGGTCAGGTCCCATCACCAAGTCTCCCCTTATTTACTACTGCACAGGACACTGGCCGTGGCAGCTGTCATAGAGCTGTAGTGCTTTTATTTTCCCCCAGCACCGTGTTGTATGTGTGCAGGTGTAAGACCAGAAAACACCAGACGTGAAAATAACTTTATCCACGCAGCAAACCAGTAAAGACACCCATGTGACTAAGGAGCTCGTAGCAAACAGAGCCCCGAGGGGCCATGCCTATGTGAACAAAAAGGTGACCTTCCGGTTTTATTGATCAACCAAAGCTTCCCTGATTGGCTCAGGTTCACAGCCTAAATCAAGAACCTCGATGTTGACATGATCAGCACAGTTCCAATTATTACAGGTTTACTCCAAAAACAGTTGTTTCAAATAAATTACCACAAGCAACCTTTAACTTGGCAACTTCACAAGAAATTCGGAATATTATACTCTTATTTCTCATCTTTGATGACACTTTGAAAGCGTTTGGCATGTTTGGCCAGGCCTTGTCCTTCCACCATCTCTGTTCCATTTATGAGATTCATGTCGTGATGTACATTGGTTTTGTATCCACATGTTACCCCACAATGAAATAATCCAATCCTCACAATATTCCAATCCATTTTTTTTCCCTACATGACAACACTCAGATGAACCTCATAACTACACACAGAAACTGATCCAAGGTGAGCCCTTTTAAGCATTGGTTGAGCTCAGATATTTTCCAGGTAATTTGGAAAGGATTGAAAATGAACTCAAAATATAATGCGATGCTTCCAGGAATATCTTTCTCTTTATGGCTAACCTAAAACTGTTTGCAGCCTTGGACATAATCCTTTGCACAAATATCCACATTATCCATATAACAAAATGTTTACTCGTCTCTGCTTCTCTGAATCGCAGTTAAGCATCAGTTTGTTGTTTAAATCCTCTTCACGTTGCTTTTCAATTGCTGCATGTCTAACTCTTCAATCTTTTCCAGCCTGACAATGATTCTAAGCTCTTGAATTTTCTTATAATTAGCAGCTTTGACCTCACATTTTGGAATCAACCATTGCTTTTGACTGACAAAGGTTAATTGGACTCGAAACTTTAACTCTGTGAGCCCTTCTCTCTACACTTGCTCCAGTTTCTCCAGATATTTCTTTTTTTTTCTCTTTTCCTTCAGATCTCCAATTATGTACAATATTAAAAATTGCAGCTCTTCCTTAATTTCCCCAATCACATATGTTTCTTTGGTTTTTCAGGATCCATTTCAAGGCTGGTTTTTCAAACATCATTATGGACATGTTGTTGAAAATGCAATTGGATGCTTTCTTGCCTTACCTTGGCTGAAGACATTTATATGGAAATTAGCAATAAAAACTTTATTATTGTTTCTATTTTGTTGTTGTTCCAACACCCAGTGGCTTTGCTTCCTCCGCAGAGAAAGCCATTCCCTGAATAGCATGCAACCACGTTAGAAAATAATCTGAAAAAGTGTCACTGAACCTGGTGTGCAGGTGTAAGACTAGAAAACATCAGCCGTGATAACAACTTTATCTACACAGCAAACCAGTGAAAACACCCATGTGACTAAGGAGTTAGTAGCAAACAGAGCCCCGAGGGGCCTGGAACTCCAGTTTCTCTTGACAGATGCTTCCAGGCCTGCTGACATTTTCCAGCAGCTGCTGTGTTCGCTTAATGCAACCAGATTCATCATTTCATTCTATGCCAGTCAAAAAACTGAAGAGACAAATTGACACAGGCTACAAATTGCTCCTAATGCAAAGCAGCACCCAAAGGCCTCAATATGTTACAACACCAACTCCAATCATGCAATAGGCATGTTTCATTCTCAGGTACAAAGTTTTCCATGCTCTAATGGAAGCATGCACTTCTGAGAGTTGCAAAGTGATTCAATATTTATCAAGAATGAAAATATACTGCATTTGCCTCTGAAATACACAGGTATTTGAGTTTGGAAAGCTCAGAAGAATGAGTGGAAACCTCTGAATTTGATTTTTAGGTGACATTTTCATAGCCTTAACAGACGTAAAGGAATGAAAAATCTAAATATATGCACAGGTCATTACCGAACCATTTTTCATCTGAAAGTGTTTTGAAAACAACGACACAACTGCAGTAGAATTTTAACCCAGACAATGGAATAATCACTCATAAAACCATGGCAAATGTAGAAACAAGTAGTTCATCTGTTCGTTGAACCTATTGAAAGGAGGATCAAGGGTTAGAAGGGCATGAGAGATGACTCCCTGATAAATTCATTGTCCTTCACACAAATCATTTCAAAGGTATATGCCAAAGCTAAAAAGTTCATAACGTTTTCACATCAAACAGGGCTATTGGGGAGATCTTGAAACTTACAAAGTCCACATTGATACCATTGGGCCTGGAGTGTTCCCAAGCAAAATATGAGATGCTGCTCCTGCAACCTTTGGGTGGAATTGTTAGGAGACCCAGGATGTACATATCGTCCAAGGAATGGGAGGGGGAGTTGAAAAGTTTCACGACTGAAAGGTGCAGACCAGGGAGTTGCAGTTGTAGTATGGCACACTGACCTCTACATCGCTGAGGCCAGATGCCAGCTCTCTGACACCTCCTCCTACCGCCCCCTTGATCATGATCCCATGACCAACCACCAAAGCATTGCCTCCCTGACCATCCACAAACTCATCACTTCAGGTGACCTCCCAACCGTAGACTCCAACCTCATCATTCCCAAAACCTGCACTGCTCATTTCTATCTCATTCCCAAAATCCACAAACCTGACTGCCCTGGTCATTTTCTCCGCCTCCCCCTGCCCCACCGATCTTATCTTCGCTTACCTCAGATCCATTTTCACCGCCTTGCTCCAGGGACACGCAACCTACGTCTGTGACACCACCCACGCCCGCCACCTCCTCCAAAACTTCCGAGTCCCTGGTCACCAACATGTAGTCTTTATCATGGACATCCAGTCGCCATACACCTGCATTCCCCATAAGATGGCCTAAAGGCCATCTGCATCTTCCTGTCCTGCAGGCCCGAACAGTCCCCCTACACTGGCACCCTCATTCACTTCAGTGAACTCGCCTTGACCCTGAACAACTTCTCCTTCGATTCCTCCCACTTCTAAGACAAAAGAGGTGGCCATGTGTACACACATGGGCCCAAGCTATGCCTGCCTCTTTGTAGGTTACATGGAACAATCCCTCTTCGGAAGTTACACTGGCACTCAACCCCACTTCCTCCTCTGTTACATTGATTACTGTATCGGCACCACCTCGTGCTCCCAAGGGGAGCTCGAACAGTTCATCCACTTCACTAACACCTTCCACCCCAACCTTAAGTTTAAATGGGCCACCTCCAGTACCTCTCTTTCCTTCGTGGGCATCCCTGTTTCAATCTCTGGCAACTGTCTGGAAACCAATATCTATTTCAAGACAACCAATTCCTACCTAGTGTACACCTCCTCTGACCCACCTTCCTGCAAAAATGCCACCCCCATTCCAAATTCCTTCACTTCTGCTGCATCTGCTCCCGAGATGAGGCGTTCCACTACTGGACGTCCCAGATGTCCTCGTTTATCAAGGGCCGCAACTTCCCCTCCATAGTAGTTGAAAACGCCCTCGACCATGTCTCTCACATTTGCCGCAACTCATTCCTCACACCCTCTTCCCACAATAGCAAACAAAACAGAATCCCTCTCATCCTCACGCACCACCCCACCAACATTCAGATGCAAAGCATCATCCTCCGGCACTTTCACCATCTGCCATCTGACCCCACTACCAAAGACATGTTTCTCTTCCCACCCTTAGCTGCTTTCCAGAGGGACCACTCTCACGTTGAGTCCCTTGTCTGCTCCACCCTCCCCACTAGCCCAATCACCCCTGGCACCTTTCCCTTCAAGGTCAGAAATTGATGCACCTGCCCCAATACATGCCCCCTCACTCATCCCAGGCCCCAAGGAGACGTTCCACATCAAAACGATGTTCGGCTGCGCATCTGCCAATGTGGCATATTGTCCCTGCTGTTCCCAATGTGGCCCCCTCTACGTCGGGGAAACCAAGCAGATGCTTGGGGACCACTTTCTGGAACACCTGCACTCGGTTCATGACAAACAACTGCACCTCCCAGACGTGAACCATTCCAACTCCCACCTCCCATTCCTTAGATGACATGTTCATCCCGAGCATCCTGCAGTGCCACGCTATCCAAAGGTTGCAGGGACAGCATCTCATATTCCGCTAGGAAGCCACGCGGCCCAATGGTATCAATGTGGACTTCACAAGCTTCAAAATGTCCCCTCCCGACCGCATCCCAAAACAAGCCCAGCTCGTCCCCTCCTCCTTTACCTGTCCTTCCTCCCACCAATCTACTCCTTGCACCTCAAGCCTCACTCGCATCTCCTACCTTCCAGCCTCATTCTGCTTCCTTGACCTCTCCAAGCTCTCTGGACTGACATATCCTCTCCCTAACTCCCCACCTGAACTCATCTTTCCTGACTCCATCCCCTCCTGTTTGACCTGTCTGTCTCCCCTCCACTTGTCTTCTCCTTTATCCATCTTTTATCTGCCTCACCCACTTTCCTTATTTATTTCAGAATCCCCTCCCCCTCCCCCATTTTTGAAGAACATTCTTGACAGCTTTCCTGCTCCTCTGGTGCTGCTTGCTCATCCAGCTCTACACCTTGTTATCTCAGATTCTCCAGCATCGGCAGTTCTTACAATCTCTGCTGACATGCTGGACCTGGTTCACACCCTCGTTTAATACTAGTTCATACCCTCGTGGGTAGCAGTCACAAATGTCACTGCAAGGATATTGGAACCCATCCAGCTGAGACGCAATCCATCCTGCAGGTTCCTCCTGCCCTGGCAGTGATTCCAATGATCCAGAGAGATCAATCCCTTCCTCCGACACTCACCCTTTAGCCACTGCATTATCATCCAATTTCTGGGCTCACTAGCACATGGTAGAGGGAGTTAATCCAGACATTCCAACGCTAGAATTTTTGTTTATCATCTTTCCAACCAATTCCCTAAAGTCCTGTTGCAGGATCCCATCTCCCTTTCTGCCTACATTATTGATGGCAATATGCACCACAGAGTCTATCTGCTTACTCTCTGATTTTGAATAACCTATGGCCACTCAGAGACATCCTTGGCCCTAGAAGGAAGGTGATAACATATCATCCTGAAGTCTTGCATGGGTTTCTTGGCCCTGACTATGGAATGATCAGTCCCGGCCGATCGCCTGTAGTTCAACACTTCCAGATGAAACACAGAGTCAATTGCTGTGCCAGTGATCAAACTGCTACTGTTGACTTTCACTGTTTCTGTGCCCCTTTGCCTTCAGATGTAAGTGACCGTGGGATGGAAAGTTTTGTCTAAGTATCTTTTGTAAATTCCTGCTGTGCATTTGGAGAATGTACAGAGATGTTGGTTGTCCCAAAAAAGATATGACTGCAGAGTTTTTGTGACATCCAGCGCGGAAACTGACCCTTCAGCCCAATTCGTCCATGCTGTCAGGATATCCTTCCTTAATCTACTCCAATTTGCCAGCATTTGGCCCCTAACTATACGAGTTATGAGGAGAGACCGCACAGCCTGCGGTTGGTTACACCAGAGAAAAGTGAGCTGTGGTGGGGTGGTGTCTGGTTAAGGTCTGGTGTATGAAATTATGACCGATGCAGTAACGGGAGTTTGTGAAAGCATTTTCCATGGTAAACCTGTCTTGAAGAAGTGGACGTAAGTTTCAGTTCAAGAGGTAAATTGTTAAAATGGAAAATGTTCAGGAAGCTTTTGGACAGCCTTGGGCAGCAGAGCTATGGATCATGATGCCTGAGAGGCCGCTGAAGGCATGCATTCTCGCAACATTTCAGAAGTTTCTGAGCGAACTCTTAACGTGAAAGGAAATGTCAGGCTACTGGCTAAGTGCAGTTCATTCCTCAGTATTATTTTGTTTCTGCTGGGTGGCACAGACATGGGCTGAATGGCCTGTTTCTATGATGTATCACTCTTTGAATTAAAGTAGCTACAATAATTTTCTATGTTCAACCAGTTTGCAATAATTCATTCATCGAAATAACTCACTTGGATTTCAAGAGCAGAATGGTTGCAGTCGAGTGAAGCACATTACTCAAACAATTTGAGAACCGTGCAATGGGACTCCTGGCATTTGTGTGGGACAGCGCCATTCATGTGAGAATTCAGCTTCGTTCATGGTTGTGTTGGGAACTGAACAGTTTGGTTTTAATGCTGAACATAATTAACACAGGGGGGAATTTACCACCTACTGCACACTTTGTTTTGTTTTCAAGAAAGATCATTAAATTGAATGATGTAACGTTAACATTCACAAGGTCACTGGACAGGGAATAAATTAAGTGCTTCATGAAACAACATTTTGGAATTGATTGCAGGATAATTACACACAGTTTAAGAGACACATAACCGTGAAAATGCATCTTCCAAATCAGCATCTTCCAATATATCACATGGTTCTTGCTGTTATTGGCGTTCCTGGTAAGTTGCTGTACCGATTAAATTTGTACAAGTTTGTGTGTTCAGAATCCCCTTCCTCTCCCCCATTTCTGAAAGAGAGTCCATTTCTCAAACGTCTGTTTTCCTGCTCCTCTGATGCTGCTTGGCCTGTTGTGTTCATCTAGCTCGACACCTTGTTATTTAAATAGCTAACACATGTTTATACTTTCTGGCTAGGGAGACCGATCGGACAGGGTGGCTTTGTGTTTTGCTGGAACACCGGAGGCTGAGGGGTGAACTAATGGAAATTTATAATATTATGAATGGCATGGATAGAGTGGAAAGTATGACTTTTTTTCCCACGGCAGGGGGGGCAATACCGAGGGGACACAGTTTTAAGTTGGGAGGAGGGAGTTATTCACACAAAGGGTGGTTAGTGCCTGGAACGCATGGTCAGAGGAGCTGGTGGGAGTAGAGAAAATTGCAAAATTCAGGAAGCACCCCTGGTTGAATCTGTGAATAGGAAGGGAATTGAGGGATACCGACCCTGTAAGTGAAGACCATGTTAGTTTGGAAGGACAAAATGTGGCGGTGCGGATTTGGAGGGCCAGGTGGCCTGCTCCTGTGTTGTGTTGTTCTTTGTTCTTATTCACCGTCCTTTATTGGGCCAGAAGTTTTATTGAATTCAAATTTCACAAACCACAATTGTGAGATTAAAACCCATGCTCAGAAATCTGCCTGGGTTCTCGTGCTTGGTTTCTGGCACTAAAATGTGGCCGATTATGAAAGGTATCCTATACTGAGAGAGGGACGGTCCCAGGGGAGATCTGATGCTGATGAGGATGCACACATTTTTGGTGTATGTGAACTCCTGACAATGTCTTCTTCAATTGACCAATGTGTGACCAATACTGGCTCTCATTTCACGAGAGCTCTCATCCTGAGCGGAGCCACATTCTCACGTCTGTCTCACTCAGCCATGAGTCTCAAATGATAAACAACAATTAACATTGTGGGAAGATGAAAAGCCAGTGCAGGTTCTTCACCTGTGAAGCATCAGGCACGCACACTCAGTCGCATTTGACAATGTCTATTCTGGTCCTTCCTGCACAAACTCTCATGTTGGGACTGACGTAGAGAGACTTGCAAAGTCGGAAACAATCTCTGTAAGGATGGCGAGTGGGTCGAAGACTGAGAATTTTCCGAAGGGCAGGTTGTTTAAAGCTTACAGCGTCTGCATACACATGCATACACACACGCACACACATTCACACACACACACACGCACACACACACACACATACACACATACACATACACACACACACACACACACACACACATGAATGCATGGTCCATTTAGTGCTGAAGGTCCATGTCAGATTATAATGAATTTTAGCAAGTGTTTTTCATTCATTTTTCGTTCTGTCTTCTTCAGTGAATTTACTGGGGATTGTGATCATGTCCTACAGAAAGTGTGGCCTCTCCACCTGCACTACTCGCTACCTGGTGGCCATGGCAATGGCAGACCTACTTGTTGTTATCACTGAAGTCATCTTGATCCACGTCAATCTTTATTATTTCCCAATTTCTTTCCTGGATATCACACCTATGTGTAATTTAACTGCTGTCCAGCTTTCTGCAGCTACAGATTGTTCTGTCTGGTTTACCGTCATGTTCTCCTTTGATCACTTTGTTGTCATTTATTGCCAGCAGCTGAAAACAAGGTATTGCACTGTGAAAACAGCAATTGTGGTTCTAGCAACAATCTGCATTCTTCTTTGTTTGAAAAAACATTCCTTTGTACTTTATATATGAGCCTTGGACAATAATCGACAATGTACCCTGGTTCTGTTCTGCGAAGCCAAGCTACTGTATTCAACCTGGTTGGGTGGGTTTTGACTGTTTTGATAAGATTCTAACTCCCTTTCTACACTTCAGTTTGGTTTTGTTGATTAATGCTGGGACAGTCAGACATATTTTAGTGGCCAGCAGAGCCCGTAAGGGACTGAAGGGTCAAAGCATCGTAGAGAATCGTAGTGACCCAGAGATGGAGAGCAGAAGGAAATCTGTGATTTCACTTTTCACCATATTTGGCAGTTTCATCCTCCTTTGGTCTGTGTATGTAATAGAAGTGATATACTGCAACATAACGGGAAGAGATCCTGGTGATTATACAGTGTCAGAAATTACCTTTCAACAAGTTGGTGTGATGCTGCAGAATTTAAGTTGCTGTACAAATATTTTTATTTATGCGGTGACGCAGTCCAAATTCAGAGGACACCTTAAGAGGCGTTTTGAACCATCCTGTTACATCTATTGTTCAAATATTGAAGAAACATAAGAACCGAACCTCTCCTCAGGGCATGTTAACCTATCAGCGACATGGATCAAGTGATTTGTTATCCACCTCCCCAAAATATGGATCTCCTCCTGCTGGCTGGCAGTTGCTCATCAAATCAGTTGCACGAGTCAAGTGTGTGTGCGCATGTGTGTGTATTAATGTGACCAGCAACTGCATCTGCATGTGTAAGAGCGCGCCTCTCTTTGCTTGTCGCTGCGTTTCTATGTGCGTGCTTGATTGTGTAACTATTTGTGAAATTGTATATGTAGTTCAATATTTATGTGTCCATGCTGGTGCAGCTTTGCTCGTGAAAGCACAAATGTGTTTCAGGTTTATCTGTGATTAATAATTTGCAAGTGTCTGTTTTCGCTGTGAGACTCCGTGATAGTGTCATTGGTATTAATGTCTGTCTGTGAGTGGGTCAGTTTTTCTCTGTATGAATGTGCATACTTTTTTTGTGTATGTTTGTTTCTATCTGCCTACATCTATGTCTGTTTGTGTATGCACGCCTGTGCGTGCAGTTGGGTGTCCTTCTGCGTTTGTGTTTCTCGAAGGTAGCTTGGGTTGTGGTTCGCTCACTGAACTGGTTCGTTAGTTTGCAGACACAGAACATAGAACACGACACCGCTGTACAGACCCTTCAGCCCTCGACGTTGCGCCGGACTGTGAAACCAAACTGAAGCCCATCTAATCTAACTATTCCATTATCATCCATAATTTGAATGCCCTTAAAGTTGGCGAGTCTACAACTGTTGCAGGCAGGGCATTCCACGCCCTCACTACTCTCTGAGTAAAGAACCAACCACTGACATCTCTCCTATGTCTATTACCCCTCAATAAACTGTTCTGAGCATTTAGAAAATGATTAGTTTCTTCACTTATTCCACAAAGACTAATCCACACTAGCACTGTGTGCCTCAGTCATATACTTTCACAGGGTAAACGGGATTGAATCAGAGTACAGATATTCCTGGATCATCACAAGGACACTGATATTACAGGATACAGATTTCCTGGAAGTAAAATCATTTCCGACACAAAGAATATTGATGCAGAAAAGCAAGAAAATAATTGAAGGAACAAACAGGTGAATAAGGAAACACTGGCAGGCAACAGAAAGGTGGATCCCAAAGTATTCTACAAATCTGTCAAGGGGAAGTGAATATCCATTTAAAGATTCAGTCCTGTTGAAGTAAAGAGAGTAATCTGTGCTTCAACAGGAGCACCTTGGTAGAATTCTACAAGAACGCTTCACAAGTAACTCTGTTTGGAAGAAGGGCGATGAAAACAAAGAATGTGGGAAGATGGACTGTGAAGTTCCCTATCAGATTTATGTATGAAATGAGGAGGTATAGAAGAATTTGCTGCATTCAAAAGCTGACAAATACTCAGGTCGGACTAACATGCATCCTGGGTTGGTCTGGAAGGCAATTAAAGGGGAGTGAGCCAAATTTTCCAATCGCCTCCTGCCACAGAAGAGGTGCAAGAGGATTGGAGAACAGCGAACGCACCAGCCTACACTCTCCATGTAATGTGGTAGATAGAGACCAGGGAGCTGTAAACCAGGGACTCATTTAATTGGCACGAAACCTCTTGGGAGATAAAAAGTGAAGCATTACAATTAATGTACTTTTGGAGAAACAAAGTTTGAAATGGAATTCACTGAGGCTTGCCAGAGAGACGTCATGCCTCAGAAACCTTTTGGAATATTTTCCAGAGGTTACAATGTGTTTAGCAGTTCACAACTTTCCACAATTTCTTTAGCAAGATACCAAATCGGACATCAGGGGAAAACAAGTAAAATCCATGGTATACAGAGTAATTGGGCAAGTTGGATTCAAGATTTTTCTGAATGACTGGAGGAAGGTGGCTATGGCAGAGGCCAGTTTGTGGAACTGGCAGCAGCGGATGCCACGGTGGTCATCACTGGGTCACTTCAGCTTTGTGATATTCGTAAATAATGCAGCTGTCGAGATGAATATTTTGGAGTGTGCTGTGGTGGGAATCTTTATTAAGTTCATGTATTACACAGACATTGGCAAGTAATCCCAGTGAGGAGGAAGGTATTCGGTGACAGGAGGATATAAACGGTTTGCCAGATGCTGGTATCTCTACCAGATGAAATTTAACCCTGACATACATGTGATGATGCAATTTGGGATGAGGGTGAATGAAAGACATTACTGAATGAATGGCCGGACATTCGGAATCAGAGAGGAAGAAGGGAATCTGGGGGTGCTTGTAAACAGACCCCTGAATGTGGCAAGGGAGGTGAACAGAGTAGTAAATGAGGCCCATTGGATGGCTCCCTTTCTCAGGCATCCTTTAGTGTATACGCGAAAGGAGGTCATGTTTCAGCTGTTTCAGCACTTTGTTTAGGACATTGTTGGAGGACTGTGAGCAGCAACAAGAAGATTTGACTGCAGCGGAGGTTGCCCACAGAATAGTTACCAGAAATTTGCTTGGGATGGAGCTGTGTAGAAATGCTGGATAAGATTGCATTGATTTCCTTGGAGAGGAAGATGTTCAAACTGGCCCTGATAATGGTATAGAGATGAGAAGGGACATGGACAGGGGGTTTCCCTTACACGGAGCTAAAATAAAAGGGAGTATAATTTTCAAGCGAAAAGTAGAAGGCTTAGAAAGTTTTAAACGTAAGAACGTATTCGCACAGACACTGCTGAGGTTTGGAGCGCACTGGCTGGGAGGTTAGTTCAGGAAGGCAACCTCGAAAACATTTAAACGTAGTGGACCAGCACTTGAAGTGTTATATTATCCAAGGCTGTGGTCTAGTCGGAGGAAGTGGGACTTGTGATAGTTGTCATGTTTCATTGGTCATATGGCCTCTTTGGTACTTCTGCTTTGTATAATTCTACCAGTTCTCTCTCCTGAGTTACAATATCTCACCCACCTCTGTTATCGCATCCCGATCATCTCAATTATTAATTTCCATTTCACTGGGTCGCTCCATCTCAAATCATCATTTCATACTCAGTGAAGACACTGCCTCCCGGTACCATCATTCACTAAGTCCTACTCACCACAATCAATGCATCTTGATGCTGTCAACTACTGAATCCCATTTCCCTCCATCACTACATTCCACGCCTCTCCATCACTGCATCCCATTCCCCTCCAAAACTTTATCTCACTCCTCTGTGTCACTGCAGTCGACTCTTTTCAGTGACTTGGACACTCTCCCCTCCGTCACAACCTCCCACATCCTCAGGCACGACATTCCATCCCAATCAATCTTTGCACTCCATTTCCCTCATTTATGCATCTCGCAAGTTTTACCGTGCTTCAGACGTTTATCTGTTCTGCCAGAAACATTCTTGATCTCTTGCTGTGAATATAGTTTCCCTTGGAAACAGAGAGAGCGAGAGTGGTTTTTTTTTCAGAATCTTGCTGTTATCCGGAACATTGTAATAGCTTTGTATCGTATCTCATTCTGTTTTTGGTTTGTTTATTTGCAAGATGAGGGGTGCATGTAACATTCTGAGAGCAACACGATGCATCTCAGAACCTCACTGTGAGTGATTAAGAAATTACCATCTACCTGCACAATATCTAGCATTGCAGAAAGGTGTTGGTTTCAGCTCAGACTCAAACAAAAACTGCACCTCCCAGTCGCAAACCATTTCCACTCCCCCTCCCATTCTCTAGACGACGTGTCCATCATGGGCCTCCTGCAGTGCCAAAATGATGCCACCCGAAGGTTGCAGGAACAGCAACTCATATTCCGCCTGGGAACCCTGCAGCCATATGGTATCAATGTGGACTTCACCAGTTTCAAAATCTCCCCTTCCCCTACTGCATCCCTAAACCAGCCCAGTTCGTCCCCTTCCCCCACTGCACCACACAACCAGCCCAGCTCTTCCCCTCCACCCACTGCATCCCAAAACCAGTCCAACCTGTCTCTGCCTCCCTAACCGGTTCTTCCTCTCACCCATCCCTTCCTCCCACCCCAAGCCGCACCCCCATCTACCTACTAACCTCATCCCACCTCCTTGACCTGTCCGTCTTCCCTGGACTGACCTATCCCCTCCCTACCTCCCCACCTATACTCTCTCCACCTATCTTCTTTACTCTCCATCTTCGGTCCGCCTCCCCCTCTCTCCCTATTTATTCCAGTTCCCTCTCCCCATCCCCCTCTCTGATGAAGGGTCTAGGCCCGAAACGTCAGCTTTTAGAACATAGAACATAGAACAGTACAGCACAGAACAGGCCCTTCAGCCCACAATGTTGTGCCGACCATTGATCCTCATGTATGCACCCTCAAATTTCTGTGACCATATACATGTCCAGCAGTCTCTTAAATGACCCCAATGACCTTGCTTCCACAACTGCTGCTGGCAACGCATTCCATGCTCTCACAACTCTCTGCGTAAAGAACCTGCCTCTGACATCCCCTCTATACTTTCCACCAACCAGCTTAAAACTATGACCCCTCGTGCTAGCCATTTCTGCCCTGGGAAATAGTCTCTGGCTATCAACTCTATCTATGCCTCTCATTATCTTGTATACCTCAATTAGGTCCCCTCTCCTCCTCCTTTTCTCCAATGAAAAGAGACCGAGCTCAGTCAACCTCTCTTCATAAGATAAGCCCTCCAGTCCAGGCAGCATCCTGGTAAACCTCCTCTGAACCCTCTCCAAAGCATCCACATCTTTCCTATAATAGGGCGCCCAGAACTGGACGCAGTATTCCAAGTGCGGTCTAACCAAAGTTTTATAGAGCTGCAACAAGATCTCACGACTCTTAAACTCAATCCCCCTGTTAATGAAAGCCAAAACACCATGTGCTTTCTTAACAACCCTGTCCACTTGGGTGGCCATTTTAAGGGATCTATGTATCTGCACACCAAGATCCCTCTGTTCCTCCACGCTGCCAAGAATCCTATCCTTAATCCTGTACTCAGCTTTCAAATTCGACCTTCCAAAATGCATCACCTCGCATTTATCCAGGTTGAACTCCATCTGCCACCTCTCAGCCCATCTCTGCATCCTGTCAATGTCCCGCTGCAGCCTACAACAGCCCTCTACACTGTCAACGAGACCTCCGACCTTTGTGTCGTCTGCAAACTTGCTGACCCATCCTTTAATCCCCTCATCCAAGTCATTAATAAAAATTACAAACAGTAGAGGCCCAAGGACAGAGCCCTGTGGAACATCACTCACCACTGACTTCCAGGCAGAATATTTTCCTTCTACTACCACTCGCTGCCTTCTGTTGGCCAGCCAATTCTGTATCCAGACAGCTAAGTTCCCCTGTATCTGTTTGACAGGGAGAGAACCACTGGGGACTTCTACAGTTCCTTCCTGAGCCTTTCACTTGGCCTCATGATCACCCATTCCATTTCCACCTGTGTATTTCTTACTGAGGTGTGACGACTACAATATTCTCATTATTGCAGATGCTCCACAGTGAGTCCACCCACAGTTCCAGCTCTGAAAGGCAGCTAGCTAGGACCTGCAGATGGACAGACTTCCCGAACATATAGCAATCAGGGATACTGGGAACTTCCCTTATTTCCAACATTGAGCAAGTGGAGGACACTATGGGTCTCAGGTCTTCTGTCATGACTTCTCTCTAGATTAAGCCAGTTACTTTGCTTAAGAGAATTTAAATGAACGAGGGATCTTCCTTTATTTCAAACACTTCTTCTATAATCACAATCATTTACTTAAAGGTGATATATTATACTTTAAAAATTATTAGAAAATAATCTGCCGGTGGCACTTACCAAGTGGCTGTTCCCATCAGGACTTATCACTTTCTGAACTGCCTAAACTGAGATTGAGTCTGATGCTCATCTTTCAGCTTCACCTTCTCCCTGTCTCACCTCACTCTCCGTTTTCATCCAACTCCAAAACACTCTCATTGAGCCAAACAGCACTCACAGTGCAACCTTGCCATTTTGTCTGCTCTCACCTACACTGACCTCAGCCTCATGTACTCTTCTAATGCCACTCAATGGGAACTCAGTGAACAGCATCTCATCTTTCAATTCAGCCCTTTGAAACTCTCCAGGCTCAACATGGACTGCAGCAGTTTCAAGATCAACAAAGTTGTCAGGATCTAGAACATTCCGCTAAAAAAGGTGAGATAACAAGGTGTAGAGCTGGATGAACACAGCAGCCCAAGCAGCAGAGGAACAGGAAAGCTGACGTTTCAGGCCTAGACCTTTCTTCAGGAATTTTTCTGAATATTTCTAAGAAGGGTCTAGGCCATTTCCTGCTCCTCCGATGCGGCTTGGCCTGCTGCGTTCATCCAGCTCTACACCTTATTATCTCAGATTCTCCAGCATCTGCAGTTCTTACTATCCACCTGAAATGGTATTGGAATTCGAGTCCATTGGGAGTTTTAAAGGAAGGTTTGAGATTGAGGAGTTGATAGGTTAAAGTCCAGAGCTTAATAGCATGAAATGGGTGACTGGTAGTAAATACGGCAGTTCTTTCAAAGAGAAAGGCGTAATTTGGCTAAATCTGTGCTCCCTTTCATCCCAATATCTCATCAGCTGCAGGGCCCAGGCTGAGCACATACCCAGGGTGATCTCACCACGCATTTTAATATTTTGCTATTTTTCGACTTTAAAAAAAACATCTCGGAGGTATTCTTCCAAAGACAGGACAGACAAACCTTTTTTCCTCCCACAGTTAAGGGCCAATGATATTCAGATCCTGATGATTCCTCTGACTGTCAAAACTTGGCTTGAGATCCCGGTCTGCAAACTCATCGATTCCGTTTTGTGCTCCTGAGATGCTGCTTGGCCTGCTGTGTTCATCCAGCCTCACATTTTATTATCTTCGGTTCTTAATGATGATGTTTTGGCTGCTGTAGCATTTATTCCGATTCCAGTTAAATAGACGGTCCTGGTTACCACGCCTTTCCTCACAGGGGGATGACGACCTGCAATGTGTTTTTATTTATTTTAATCCAAAAGGATAAAATTATTGTCGAAAGTGCTGAACAGAGGGTGAGATATGCTCTGTTAAAATGTGGTAATCCCATTTAACCAGCCCGTACTCCTTGTGCAACAGTGATCAAATTGCATAACTTTCTCTGGAACCATCCACCCGCCAGAACTGAAATAATAATCACACAGTCTGATCCTGACCTGGTCACAATTATTACCCGACTCTTAGAATCGGAGGGAGGTCTGAAATCTGTTTCCCCATTCTTCTCCATCCACTCTCGGTAACATACTGCTTTGTATCATTTGTGTGTCCTGTTGGCCCTTGCCCCAGTTCCGCACGTTTTAAAGATTTTACAGAGGATTTAGTGCATAGAAAGTGGCCATTGTGCCTAGAGTTGTATTTTTTTCTGTTGTTCCCAGCCACATGAGCTGTTCATATTCTCACATCGATAATAATTTATCATCTGGCCCTCTTATGTGTTCATCGAGCTTTACCCAATTAAACATATGACAGAGGTTCACCGAAATCCCCCTCTCTTTGGCCGTGAGACCAACATTCACAGCATTTTGCCGGACAGAGATGCCTGTCCAAAATTCTCCACTGGATTCGTGATTAATTCTCTCCTATTGATTGTCTCCTTCATGATTGGCTCGAACAAGTAGAAACAGAGCACAGTGTTCCTAGCGGAGAGTATTGTGGGAGGACCTCCCAGTCGCAAGCCATTTCCACTCCTCCTCCCGTTCTTTAGTCGACATGTCCATCATGGGCCTCCTGCAGTGCCACAATGATGCCGCCCGAAGGTTGCAGGAACAGCAACTCATATTCCGCTTGGGAACCCTGCAGCCCAATGGTATCAATGTGGACTTCACCAGCTTCAAAATCTCCCCTTCCCCCACCGCATCCCAAAACCAGCCCAGTTCGTCCCCTCCCCGCACTGCACCACACAACCAGCCCAGCTCTTCCCCCCGACCCACTGCATCCCAAAACCAGTCCAACCTGTCTCTGCCTCCCTAACCTGTTCTTCCTCTCACCCATCCCTTCCTCCCACCCCAAGCCGCACCTCCATCTCTTACCTACTAGTCTCATCCCACCTCCTTGACCTGTCTGTCTTCCCTGGACTGGCCTATCCCCTCCCTACCTCCCCACCTATACTCCACCTTTCTTCTTTTCTCTCCATCTTCGGTCCGCCCCCCCCCTCTCTCCCTATTTATTCCAGAACCCTCACCCCATCCCCCTCTCTGATGAAGGCTGTAGGCCCGAAACATCAGCTTTTGTGCTCCTGAGATGCTGCTGGGCCTGCTGTGTTCATCCAGCCTCACATTTCATTATCTTGGGTTCTCCAGCATCTGCAGTTCCCATTATCACTAATGTGGGAGGATGTAATTTTCACAGTAGCATCCCGCACTCCTGAATGAACAGAGTGATACAGAGACCAAAACTCAGTGTTGTGTTTCTAGTGGGGAACAATGAATATGGAGACAAGAAATATGCACTGTATTCCAGTAGTCATGTGATAAATGTTTTAAAGATTGTTAAACAGGATTATCATCAGGCTGTGCTTTACATTATATAAAAATACCAGAAGTCCTTCATGAAATATATTCGTGATCTTTTATTTTCTTTGCAACAGGCAATGCCTTCAGAGTCAGGGCTGAAGGAGATTAGTTTAATGTTCTGGAGTTACAAATGGACCGTAACTCCCACCAGCTCTCTCAGAGTGTTTGCCTAGTCCCCAGCACCACCAGTACATTACAAGCACAATCACTCTACCATCTTCCCAGCCTGCCACAATTATTGGCTGCATTCCAAGAAAGTTCACTCTTTACCTATTCAACCTGAACCATTCCTGCTGAAGGATATTATTTTCCACTATCCACTCCGTTTAGCCATTCACTTAAACACAGATCGATGCTCCTCCAGGCCTGGTCCAGGACTGTGTGATTCACACAATGGGTCAGCGTGTTTGCTCCCTGGGACTGAATGTCATAAAACATGTTTAATATTATGTTCATAAGTACCGTGTATATTACATCACGACATATACTCCCAGGAGCAACAAAACCACAACTGATGAAAGTGAGAGCAGGGTCGAGGGGCTTCAGTGACCTTGACAGATGAAAGTTCTGATTCTGCTCTTTGAAGAAGTGGAGGTTGAGTGGAGATTTGAACAAAGTATTGAAAACCGGGAGGCGTTTCGACAGTGTAATCACGAGAAAACACTCTGATTGACAGAACTATTGAATACCAGAGAGCAATGATTTGAGGCGATGAGCGTTGCGGCAATGAATTCCACAAGCCCACCACTCTCTGGCCGAAGAAATGTCGTCTCATTTCAGTTTTAAATTTACCCCTGTAATTTTAATGCTGTGTCCATGGGTCCTAGTCTCCCCGCCGAACAGAAACAACTTCCTAGCGTCCACCCCTTCTAAACCATACCCTATCTTGTAAGTTTCTATTAGATCTCCCCTCAACCTTCTAAGCTCTAATGAGTACAACCCCAGCATCCTTAACTGTTCATCATACGTTAAACCTACCATTCCAGGGATCATCCGTGTGAATCTCCGCTGGACATGCTCCAGGGCTAGAATGTCCTCCCTGAGGTGTGGGGCTCAAAATTGGACACAGTATTCTAAATGGGGCCACACTAGAGCCTTATAAAGCCTCAGAAGCACATCGCTGCTTTTATATTCCAACCGTCTTGAGATAAACGGCAACATTACATTTGCTTTCTTAATTACGGACTCTACCTGCAAGTTAACCTTCAGATAATCCTAGACCAACACTCCCAGATCCCTTTGCACTTCTGATTTGCAAATTCTCTCACCATTTAGAAAATAGTCCATGCCTGTATTCTTTTTTCCAAAGTGCAAAACCTCACATATACTCACATTGAATTTCATCAGCCACTTCCTGGACCACTCTCTTAAACTGTCTAAATCTTTCTGCAGCCTCCCCACCTCCTCAGTACTACCTGCCTGTCCATGTATCTGCGTATCATCGGCAAACTTCACCAGAATGCCCCCAGTCCCTTCATCCAGATCATTAATATACAAGGTGAACAGCTGTGGCCCCAAAACTGAACCCTGCGGGGCACCACTCGTCACCAATTGCCATTCTGAAAAAAGAGCATTTTATCCCAACTCTCTGCCTTCTTTTAGACAGCCAATCCTCAATCCAAGCCAGTGGCTCACCTCGAACACCATGGGCCCTCACCTTGCTCAGCAGCCTCCCATGAGGCACTGTATCAAAGGCCTTTTGGAAGTCTAGATAGATGACATCTAACGGGTTTCCCTGGTCTAACATACTTGTTACCTCTTCAAAGAATTCTAACTGGTTTGTCAGGCATGAACTCCCCTTACTAAAATCATCCTGACTTGTTTTAATCTGACCCTGCAGTTCCAGGAATTTAGAAATCTCATAATTGACAATGGATTCTAGAATTTTACCAACTGCCGAGGTTAAACTAATTGGCCGATAATTTTCCATCTTTTGCCTTGATCCTTTCTTAAACAAGGGAGTTACAACAGCAATTTTCTAATCATCTGGGACATTGCCTGACTCCAGTGACTTTTGAAAGATCACAACTAAAGCCTCCACTATTTCAGACCCATCCCCCAATAACCCACACACCCCTGAACACTACGGGAAATTTAGCATGTTTGATCCACCTAGCCTGCACATCTTTGGACTGTGGGAGGAAACCGGAGCACCCGGAGGAAACCCACGCAGGCACAGGGAGAATGTGCAAACTCCACACAGACAGTTACCCGAGGCTGGAACCGAACCCGGGTCCCTGGCGCTGTGAGGCTGCAGTGCTAACCACTGAGCCACCGTGCCACCCCAAACAATGAAGCAACTTTGACAGAATTGTGCCCATTCCGTATATTACTCACTAGGTTTTATTCTGTCAGATTATACCCTCTGTTTATTGCCAACCATAACATTTCTGTTTATCACCCCATCAGAACATTGAAATTGTTTGAATAAAGTTACAAATGCACCATGGGAGGTGTTGCTGCAGAATTAAAATAAATAATCAGAGTGAAGTTTGAATAAATGACAAGGAGCTTGCTGATGAAGCTGAGAACCAGCAGCAGAGTGCTCATGTCACTGTGTGATAGGGATCACAGAATTACCATTAGAAAGTGTCACTAGAAGAGGAAGTATAATGGGAGATAAATCATGGAATGGCCATTCTTGGATAATTGAGAATGATAATTTGAGTGTGTGGTCCCTCCATTTTCCCTCACTTGGGCATCTGCATGAATAGTGAGATATATCTCTCTGTCCGAGAGGGATGTCTACAGACAGCGTGATATTAACTGTTCTTCCTCACTATTCATACCTACAGAGTGAACACAATCTCTCTCGTTGTGCAACTTCCAGGTGTACACTTCCTTACGTTTTCCATCTCAAGTACAAATATCAGTACTTTGAAACTAGTCATTTTTCTGATGTCATACGATTTACAGAACCCCAACTGATTTGAATCTGAGGTTTCTATCAAATAAACTATCCTGTTCAGCTTCTTCCAGTATATCATTGCCCGTTACTCCTCGAGAAAAGCTCTAATCGCTAGGATTTGGATCATGACAGGGAAAGTAGTTCGTCCGCCACAGAGCCCACACAAAACAGGTAACCCCTTTCTGAGATAATGGGAACTGCAGATGCTGGAGAATCCGAGATAACGGAGCTGGATGAACACAGCAGACCAAGCAGCATCTCAGGAGCACAAAAGCTGATGTTTCAGGCTGAGACCCTTCATCAGAAAAGCTTTTGTTATGTTTATATGTTTAACTTTGTTCGTAGTTTTTATTATCAGATAATCAGCTTCTCTTCTGTCCTGGCCTGCTATCCATTATCTCCTTGTTTACTCACCCCTTTCATATATTTTGGAATGCACCAAACTTCCCAAAAAACAGCAAGGAGATAGCCTGGACACTAGTTTTATTTCCAGGCAAGTAAATGGCGCTGCATTCCAGATGTGATTTGAATCATCAAACTGCTGAGCTTCAAGCAAAACACACTTTATCATTACACAATAATTAAAATGCAAATAAAAAAATGACATAACTTTAACTCCGCTGAAATACTTGAATAATGTATGAACTAGTGCTCATCAACTGATCCAATAAAGCAACATCCCATGAACGCAGCCTGGCAAAGACTAATCCAGCAATTCAAGAGATTCCAGTCCAGGAGAACCAGTAACAAGATGAAACTAGCAGCACACACACACACACACATACACACACACACACAAACACATACACACACACACACACACATAGAGAGAGAGAGAGAGAGGGAGCGAGGGAGAGAGAGAGAGAGTTCAACAATGAAAAGCAAAACGAAAACCTTGGGTCAGTGTGAGCCTGACTCCGCCCATTCCTGCTTCTTTTGTTTGCTTCAAACACAATGATTTACTCTGCTTTTCATGGAGCAGATATGTCAGCAGCTGCTTCACAACCCCCTCATGAAGAGAAACTAAACAGATTAAATCCCTCTAAAAGGAACACATTGTCACACATTTCTCTCTCTCTCTCTCTCTCTCTTTAGGCTCGATCTCCGCTACCTGCTCACCCCTCCCTTTCCCCACCACATCATCCTCCCATCCCAGTTTTCAGGATAAATACCACTTATTCCCAGATGCTATCAGTTCTGACAAAGATTAATCAGATTCGAAGCAGTAAATCTGTTTTCTCCCTACAGATGGTGACAGACCTGCTCAGTTTTGAGGGTTTACTATGTTCATTTCAAAGACAATTCGTGATGGATAATGACGGTTGATTTACCCAACAAAAAACCAAATTGCAAATCCTGAACTTTCTCCACTGCGACCTTGGGGGTACCGCCTCACTACTGTCGGGACACCGTGCCATCTCTGAGCGCAGACAGAATCCAAAGTGTAGAACCAAGCGTATGCTTCTGCCTCCTGGAACGCAATTGCCAGATAATCACCCCCTGAATGAAACACTGGCCTGCATGGAGTTCAGGCTTGATTACATTGTCACTGAGATGCTGTTTCTTGACCCACAGGCATTTGCTCTGTCTATGGTTGGTACAGATCATGCAAGCATGCACCAACATACCCACAGTACAGCTGGTAACTATCGTTTGCCATCCATCCAAATGATATTGCAGTTTAAGAATTAGAATTCAAATTGTGCCTTTTCCACATTTTCACTGATGTTATCTTGTCAAACCAGGCATTCATAAATATAACGTCATGAATTCAGCAGCCTGCTTCAGAAAGAAAGGGGGACAGTAAGAGAGAGAGACAGAGTGAGAAAGAGAGATAGACAGATAGTCCAAAAATAAATAGAAATTTGAACACAGAGAGAAAGACACACAGAGAGACAGTGAGAGAGGGAGTGGGGAGAGAAAAGATGACAGAAACAGTGAGAGAGACAGTAGGAACTGCAGATGCCAGAGAATCCAAGATAACAAGGTGTAGAGGTAGATGAACACAGCAGGCCAAGCACCACGCTAGGAGAAGGAAAGCTGATGTTTCGGGCCTAGACCCCTTTTCTGATGAAGGGACTACGCCTGAAACGTCAGATTTCGTGCTCCGAAGATGCTGCTTGACCTGCTGTATTCATCCAGCTCCACACCTTGTTCTCAAAGAAACTGTGTGTGTGTTTGTGTGTGTGTGTGTGTGTGTGTGTGTGTGTGTGTGTGTGTGTGTGTGTGTGTGTATGTGTGTGTGTGAGAGAGAGAGAGGGAGAGAGAGAGACAGAAACAGAGCATGAGAGTCAGAGAGGGAGAGTGATATACAGACAGGAACAGAGAGAGCAGTGAGAGAGACAGAGAGAGGCACAGAGTGAGAGAAAGAGAGGAAGACAGGGAATGAGACAGAGAGAATGATATGTATGTGTGAGAGAAAGACAGGGTTTGAGAATATGTATGTGACAGACAGGGAGTCAGTGAGTGAGAAACAGGCAGTGGGAGAGAGACACTGTGAGGAAGAGAGACAGTGAGAGAAAGAGACATAGTTTGAGACATAGTGTGACAGAAAGAAAGAGAGAGAGAGACAGTGAGACAGACAGTGAGGGAAAGAATGAGACACAGAGAGACAGTGAGAGATCAAAAATGAGAGAGATGATGAGAGGAGAGCAATAGTGTGAGAGACACAAAGTGAGACAGCAAGTCAGACGTAGACACAGAGGGACTCCCAAAGAGGGCAACACAAGGAGAGAGAGATAGATAGACATACATGACAGGGAGGGGGAAAGAGCAAGAGGAACGGTGACAGAGAGGAAGGGAGTTTGACACACACAATGAGAGACACAGAACAAGCGAGAAGGACAGTGAGCGAGAGAGACAGAGAGGGAAAGAGTGAGAAGTAGGACAGAGAGTGAGTGAAATAGACAGAAAAATTGTGTGAGGGAGTGAGAAATTGAAAGGGTCAGAGAGAGAGGGAGGCACTGGGACAGAAAGACAGAGAGAGACAGAGTGCAAGAGAGACGGAGGGAGAGTGGGAGAGAGTGTGATAGAGAGAGGAAGAGACAGAGGCAGAGATCAAACCTGATGGAGAAAAACAGCAGCCAGACAGAGGCACAAAAAAGATTCACCTGAAACAGCCATTCTCTGAGCTAATTCATGACTCTGCCCTTGAGTCCTCAATTTTTGTCACTGTCCATGTGGAGCCACTCCTACTTTTGGTTTGGACAGAGATTTACATCTTGGCAAAAGACTCTTCTTGGCCAAATGAAATGCAGCATGTCCATCCGTCTCTGAGGTCAACAGGCAGAGAATGCAACAATTCAATTGTATTTGCATGTTCCTTTGCTTCGTGCCCATTTGATGACTGAGCTCTGGTGGCTGGCTCCAGACTGTCCTCAAGGTGAGACATTTATTCAGTATTCAACATTTCAAAACTTGAGTTTAATTACACAAACACTACTTTAAAAAAATGAGGTAAATATTTTCATGTGCAATGCTACTGCCATCTGACAAAATACTGTAAAGTGGAACTCTCCACTGGAAGCATGTCTTTCCCTCATAAGATCAGCAATACCATGCACTTTACTGAAAGGCACAAACCATTGAAATCTGACAAGTGGACAACCTGACAATGAAGCATTGCCTCTCCACTGCTCGTGGTAATGCGACAGTCTGTGTGCTCTGTGGTTTGTATATCTTGCGTTTAAAAAGAAAAATTTAACTATTTCATCATTTGTAACAAATTTAAGTTCTGGTCATGAGCAGAAGTCAAACAAGATAAAATCATGGAATACAGGGGAAGGTAAAGATTGTTGTCAATGAAAGGAAAAGAT
Organism: Stegostoma tigrinum; assembly: GCF_030684315.1. NCBI lineage: Eukaryota > Metazoa > Chordata > Chondrichthyes > Orectolobiformes > Stegostomatidae > Stegostoma > Stegostoma tigrinum. The sequence goes on along the minus strand of NC_081397.1, from coordinate 1,185,502 downwards.
GTGTGAAGCCGAATTTGGGAGTGGGGGGGGGACACCTTGTGGTGCAGTGGTAATGAACAGGTGATTTGAAAAATAGGTTACATTAAAACAATATGTATAGAGCTTACATTAAGCCCCAGGCCTGGGTATTCGGAACACTTTTGAATTCAATAAAGCGAGACTAACAGAATAATGCATTAAGGGAGAAAACAACATTAAATTAAATGAGCGAGAGACATAAACATGTCTTTTTTAAAGCTTTCCCCTGGATTCCATCGTTATATCTTGTCAGACTGCTGCTCATGTTGAGAAGTTAAATTTGTGACAAATGACAGAACAATTGAAATCTTTGATTAAAATGGAAGCTGAGCAGATACAGAGCACACAGACTGCCAAATTACCAGGAGCAGTGGTGAGGCAACGCTTCACTGTCTGGTTATTCACTTGCCGGATATCAGGTGGCTCTGAGTCAAGTGCCCATTGCTGGTGATCTTATGAGGGAAGGACGTTGCAGCGAGTGGAGTGATCAACATAAGAGTGTTCCTTCAGATAACTTGTCTCTCGCAGTAGCGTCGCATGTGAAATCATTTATCTTGTGAAAAAAACAGCCAGGTTTTTTGAACAGCTGTTGAATTGTTGGATGCTGAGGTAATGTCTCACCTTGAGGAGAGTCTGGAACCAGCCACCAGTGTTTTGTCTTCAAATTATCCCAAAGCAAAGGAACATGCAAATGCAATCTTTGTTTTTTGTTTTGCACTTTGCATTCTATCCCTGCTGACATGAGAAACGGATGGATGTGCTGTGGTGAAGATCGTCGGCCAAGAGATTGTTTTGCAAGATGTACTAAATTGGAGGAATGCAAATTTTGACAGTGTTAGGCAAGAACTTTCAAAAGTGTGTTTAAATATTCACAGGTAAAGGGACACCTGGAAAATGGGAAGGCTTCAAAAGTGAGATGGTGAGAATCCAGAAACAGCGTTTTCCTGTTCCTGAGAAGGACAAAGCTGGAAGGGAATGTTGGATGATGGCAGAAATTGAGGCTTTTTCTGAAACAAAGAGGGTTGCAGAGGTCAAGAATAGACAGCAGGGATCAAGTGAATCCCGAGGAGAGGAGAGAGTCACTGGAAGTATATGTAAGGAGGGAAGCAAAAGGGGGAATGTGACAGCTTTGGCAGATGAGAGTAAGGAAAATCCAAAGGAATTCCACAAATACATAAGGATAAAAAAGTAACTGGGGAGACAATACGGCTCATTAAAGATCAACTTATGTGTGGAATAGGCAGAGATGGGGGGAGACACTAAATGAGCAGTTTGCATCAATTTTATTGTGGAGAAGGATATGGAAGTAATATGGTAATATGGTGAAGTAAATAGTGATGTCTTTTTAAAAATGTCCACATTACAGAGGAGGAGATGTTGCATTCCTTAAATTACATCAGGGTGGATAAATCCCCGGGACCTGATCAGGTGTCCCCTGGAACTCTGTGGGAAGCTCGGGAAGTGATTGTTGCGCCTCTTACTGAGGTATTTGTATCATCGATGACACAGAGTTTGGCTAAAGTGGTCTCACTGTTTAAGAAACATGGTAAAGGAAAGCCAGGGAACTATAGAAGAGTGAGCCTGACATCAGTGGTGGGCACGCCATTGGAGGAAATCCTGAGGGACAGAATTTGGATATATTTGGAAAGGCCAGGACTGATTAGGGTTGGTCAGTATGGCTTTGTGCGTGGGAAATCAACCCTCACTAACTTGATTGAGTATTTTGAAGAAGTAACAAAGAGGATTGATGAAGGCAGAGCGGTTTGTGTGATCTATATGGAGTTCAGTAAGGCATTCGACAAGGTCCTGCATGGTAGACTGGTTAGTGAGGTTAGATGACGTGTTGTACTGAGGGAACTAGCCATTTAGGTCTAGAACTGGCTTGAAGGGAGGTGACAGAGAGAGGTGGTCGAGATTAGAGACCTGTGACCAGTGGTGTCCCGCAGGGATCGATGCTGAGTCTGCTCCTATTCATTGTTTGGATGTGAGAGTCTGACATAGAAATGAGTCATGCATTGTATATAGAAGCATAGAAAATAAGAGCAGGAGGAGACCATTCAGCCCTTCAAGCTGTGGGATGTTTTATTTGTTTAAAAAACAAAAGAAAGCTGCACAGGATTGTAGATAGGCGAGAGGGAGAGAAAGGTCTCCCAGATACTCAGTGAATTGAATTAAAGTGGCTAATGATGTGATTTGCAAATTGTATCATCCTGCCCCCACACATCGCACATTACTCTAACATAATAACAAGTCTTTCAGGAGAGTTTCATTTTTTGGGTGTTAATTTCCACTTGAAGGGGAGCCCTGTCTGCCAGAGGCTCACTGGGGGTTCACCTGTTTGTGTCAAATCCCAAGGCCCCAGTTATTTTAACCCCAGGCTTCAAACCTGTTTTAAAGCTACAAGGCCACAATCCAACAGGACCCTGTTAACTAGTGGCCCATGAAAAAAACAGGGGCTCACAAAAGAAATCAAACCTCAGGGTAATAACCATAAACAGCTCACATGGACATCACGGAATGTTGCCTGTTGTACAGGCCTTAGGCCTCAGAGTTATGGCAACACTCTTGGAGGATTCTCTTGTACAAAGATCTCCCTGTCCCAATGTCAATTTGACTCTCTTTGGATCCTGTGAGTGAACAGCAATTCCCTGGGAGGAACGAGACAGGATTATTTAAAGGAGACAGCATGGACAGCAGATGTTGGAGACAGAATCAATACAGTGTGGATCTGGAGGAACACAGCGGGTCCAGCAGCATCAGGGAAACAGGAAAGTTGACATTTCAGGTCGATAGCTGCCCATCAGGAGTGGGAAGGGTAAAAGGAGCTGGTTAATAAATAGAGGGAGAAGGGGTTGCGCTGGGGAAGGTAGGTGGGATGGCAATTGGTGAATGCAGGTAGGGGGCAGTGGGGATTTTGTCACTGGAATGGGAGGTCCAGAGAGGTGAGAACGAAGATGGACAGGTTGTGTCAGGTCTGGGGGTGGGGATGAGAGGGAGGGTTGGACAGGGGATGAGGCCAGTGGTGGGGAGGTTGTAAAACTGGTGAATTCTACATTGAGGCCAGTGGGCTGTCGGCTCCTGAGGTGGAATTTGAGGTGTTGTTCCTCCAGTTTGTGTGCAGTGTCATTGTGGTACTGAAGGAGGCCTGAGATGGACATGTCACCAGGAGAGTAGGAGGGGGAGTTAAAATGGTTGGCAACTGTGAAAGGAAGGTTGGGGTGGGGAGGGAAATATCTCTTTGGTGGTGGGGTCAGATTGCAGATGGTCGAAGTGACGGAGGATGACGCGCTGGTTGTGGAGGTTGGTGGGATGATAAGTGAGGACCGGGGGATTCTGTCCTCATGTTTGTTGTGGGGAGGGCGTTTGAGGGCAGAAGTGTGGAAATGCAAGAGTTGCTGTTGAGGGCATTGTGGATCATAGGGAGAGATGGCACAGCAAGATCCCAGTGATTCCAGTCTCAGCAGAACATTGACAATCTCTCAGCTGCGTATCAGTTACAGATTGATTTTGTCTGCTGGGCTCCTTTCAAAAACTTCAAAAGTGACTAATTTGCTGCTTTGAACACTCACTGCCTGCCACAATGGCATTGCAGACATTGCTGTACAGCAAGATCTCTGTCAAACAATACAGCAACAGCCAGCCTGATCATCTGATTCCTTTGTCTTCTGTGATACTGCTTCAATGTTCACTGTTTGCTGTCACTCCAGAAATTACCTCATCTCAAAAGCCTCTCTCTGTCTCTCCCTCCCACTCTCTCTCTCTCTCTCTGTCTCTCTGTCCCAATCTCTCCTTCTCTCTCTGTTCCCAGAAACACTAGCGCACACACACACACACACACACACACACACACACACACACACACACACACACACACACACACACAGGGAACAAAAGTATTTAAGAAAGAATCTGATGCATTCTTCTCCAGATTTAATCTCAGTGCGGGGTTTATTGTCTCCACCCCTGGAATGTACTGGTTCCCCCCCGCACCCCAGCCCCGAGAGCTCTTTGACACATTGAGATGTTAATGTCAGGACAGGAACCTTGTTGAATCATCCTGAATATAAACATGTTAACTCGAGGGCAACAGAGATTGACTGTTCCCTGTTTCAATTTAATTTTCAAAAGAAAGCTTTGTTAATTGTACCAGTGCAACTTGAAATTATTCAACATTGATCCCACACGAGCCTCTCAGATTCTCTGACACTAAAATCCCCAACAGACACAGCAGTGGCCAGACCATGGGGATATTTGCCTAGGTTCTCTCCGTGGGGATTTTTAAGCTGTCAATGTGATTCCTAGATATGTATCTTTCTGTCCCTCTCTCCCTCCATTCCTGTTTCTGTCTTTGTCCATCTCTCTTTCTGTCCTGCACTTATTGCAGTAATTTCCAGCTTGACTTTCACACTTCCCTGGGTAAAGTCACAGGTAATCTGATTGCTCTGTCCTCTGTGATGCTGCACAAGTGTTCATTATCTGCTCGAGCTCCAGAAACTAACATTCCTGCTGTTTCACTGTCCAAAATACCTCTCCCTGTCTCTCCTCCTGTCTTTCTTTTGCCAGTGTATCTCTTTCTTTCGCTGTTGCGGTTGTATGATCCTGCCCCACACTAATCACATATTACTCTTCATTATGCCAAGTGTTTAAGGAGAATTTCACATTCAGGGTTTTCATGTCCTCTTTGGGAAGTCCTGTCTTACGGATACTCACTGGGGATGGCGGGGCTTCACAAGTTTGTCTCAAATGCCAAGGCCTCAGTTACTTTAACCCAAGGCTTCAAACCTGTTTTAAAATGACAGGGCCACAAACTGACAGAACCTCATGATCCAGAGGCCATTTTATAAAAAAACAGGGTCCAACAGAGGAATTCAAACTTTGGGGGAAGAACGAGACAGAACTCCTGGGCCCCAGGGAGAGCAACCTGCCAAATAGGCCTCAGGACTCTGGGCCATTCTTGGAGGATGTTCTTGTTCAAAGATGACCTTGCCCCAAACTCTCTCACTGCCTTTGGATCTTCTGAGCGAATAACAATTTCCTGGGAGAAAAGAAACAGAATTGGAAAATCTTTCGAGAAATGGCACAACAAGATCTGAGAGATTTCCTCTCTCAGTAACATCGAAATATTAAACGTGTCAGCAGGAATTTGATTTTTCAGGCCAGATCCTTTTGAAAACTTCACAAAACAGATGAGTTTGTTGATTAGAAGTCTCACTGCTTGCTAAGATGGCATGCTGGCAATTGATACATAACAAGATCCCAAATGGAACAGCACGATAATCTGATTCCTTTCCCCCGAGAAATTCTGGCCAAGTGTTAATTATTAGCCCGACTTTCAGAAATTAACATTGCTGCTGTTTTTCAAACTCAAATGCCTCTCCCTCTCTCTCCTCCTGTGAAAGAGTTATACACTCTGTGGAAGGGGTGTTGTGCAAACTAATGGAGCTGCAGTTTCTCAGGCTTTGGATCCGAGAACAAAGAGAAGAAGAGAACAAAGAACAGGCCCTTCAGCCCTCCAGGCCTGTGCCACCTCATTTTTCCCTTCCATACAAACACTGTCTTCACATACAGGATCCATATCCCTCAATTCTTTCCCTGTTCATGTATTTGTCCACGTAGTTCTGGAATCCTGCGATGGTGTCTGCTTCCACCATCGTCTCTGGTAGTGAGCTCCAGGCACTCAACACCCTTTGCGTAAAAAAACCTCGCGGTGCACATCTCTTTCAAACTTCCCCCCACCCCACAAATTGAAACTGTATCTCCCAGTAATTGACACCTCCACCTTGGAAAAAGCCCCATTCTTTCCAATGTTAGCAATGCCATTCACAATCTCGTAAAATTCTATTAAGTCGCCCCTCAACCTCCTGCGTTCCAGTGAAGAGAAACCCAGTCTATCTATTCTTTCTTCACAGCTAAAAATCCCCAGTCCAGGTAACATCCTGGTGAACATATTCTGCACATTCTCCAAAGCATCCACATCCTTCTGGAGTGTGGTGACCAGAGCTGTCCTCAATATTCCAAGTGTGGCCCAATGGAAGTGCTATAAAGCTGCAGCATACCTTCCTGTGCGAAGACCCAATGCCCCTTTCAATGACAGTAAGCATGCTATCAGAATTTTTTCCACCTTTTCTACTTGCGCTGCCACTGTCAGTGATCTGTGGACCTGCACAGCCAGATCTGTGTGTATATCAGCAATCCTAAGGGTTCTGCAATTCACTGTAGAATTTTCACCTGTTCATGACCTTCCAAAATACACCACCTCACATTTGTCTAGATTAAGCTCCATCTGAAATTTTTCTACCTTTTCTTGCCTCCAACTGATCTATATCTTGTTGTATCCTGTGATCCTCTTCAGTTTCCACATTACCACCAATTTTTGTATTGCCCTGAATCTTACTAATTAGACTGGCGACATTTTGCTCCAAATCAGTTATCTCGAACAAAAACAGCAGAGGTCCCTGCCCTGATCCCTATGGAACACCAAAATTCAAAACCCTCCATTTTGTAAAGCATCCTTCCACTGCTACCCGCTGTCTCCTATGACTAAGCCACTACTCTGTCCATGTTGCAGGCTCACCATGTGACTTCACCTTTTGCCCCAGTCTGCCATGAGGGATCATGTCATAGGCCTTACTGAAGCCTATGTGGACAACATCAACTGTTTTTCCCTAAACAATCACCTTTGTCACCTCCACAAAAGCTTCAGTCAAGTTAGTGAGGCATGATCTCCTTTGCACAAAGCCATGCTGCTTATCACCAATTCATCCATTTTCTGCGAAAAAATGTGCAGGCCTTGTCCCTGAGAATATTTTTGACTCATTTCCCTATCACTGATGTGAGGCTCACAGACCTGCAATTTCCTGGATGATCCCTGTTACGCGACTACAATGGGAGAACATTGGCTAATCTCCAAATCTTTGGGCCCTCATGTGTGGCCAAAGAGGATACAAAGATGCCTGCAATGTTCCAGCAATTTGTTCTCTTATATCCTTCAATATTCTGGCATAGATTCCATCAGGACCCAGGGAATTATCTACACTCATACTTTTTAATACACACAAAATATCTTCCTTTGTAACAGTAACTTGGCTTAGAAATTTGACCCTCCACACCTTGAGATCATTCTTCAACAATTTGCCTCTTTTTTGAATACCAACACAATGTACCTGTTTAGGATCTCACCTAACTTTTCTGGCTGCACACGTAGGTTCCCTCCTTTGTCCTTGCATGGGCCAACCATTTCCCGGCTACCCACTTGCTTTTTATGTAGGTATACAAGGGCATCAGATTCTCCTTAATCCTGTTTGCTCATGACTTTTCATGATCCCGTTCAGCCCTTCTAATTCCTTGTTTAAGCTTTTTCTGATTTTCCTTATATACTTCTGGGCTGCATCAGCTCCCATCCTCTGGGACCTCATGCAAGCTTCCATTTTATTTTGACCAAAGTCATAACATCTCTGGTCACCCAAGGTTCACGTTACTTGCTGTACCAATCCTTCATTCTCACAGGAACATGGCGCTCCTCAGCTTTCATCAATTGCCATTTGAAATACTCCCACGCGTCCGATATGGGTTCCCATCAAACAGCTGCAACCAGACCAAATTCTCCAGTTAATAAAATGTGAGGCTGGATGAACAGAGCAGGCCAAGCAGCATCTCAGGAGCACAAAAGCTGACGTTTCAGGCCTAGACCCTTCATCAGAGAGGGGGATGGGGAGAGGGTTCTGGAATAAATAAAGAGAGAGGGGGAGGCGGACCGAAGATGGAGGGAAAAGAAGACAGGTGGAGAGAGTATAGGTGGGGAGGTAGGGAGGGGATAGGTCAGTCCAGGGAAGACGGACAGGTCAAGGAGGTGGGATGAGGTTAGTAGGTAGATGGAGGTGCGGCTTGGGGTGGGAGGAAGGGATGGGTGAGAGGAAGAAGCGGTTAGGGAGGCAGAGACAGGTTGGACTGGTTTTGGGATGCAGTGGGTGGAGGGGAAGAGCTGGGCTCGTTGTGTGGTGCAGTGGGGGGAGGGGACGAACTGGGCTGGTTTAGGGATGCAGTTGGGGAAGGGGAGATTTTGAAACTGGTGAAGTCCACATTGACACCGTTAGGCTGCAGGGTTCCCAGGCGGAATATGAGTTGCTGTTTCTGCAACCTTTGGGTGGCATCATTGTGGCGCTGCAGGAGGCCCATGATGGACATGTCATCTAAAGAATGGGAGGGGGAGTGGAAATGGTTTGCGACTGGGAGTGCTTTAGATGACGTCGCAAACCATTTCCACCCTAACCTGTTCTTGCTCTCACACATCCCTTCCTCCCACCCCAAGCCGCACCCCCATCTACCTACTAACCTCATCCCACCTCCTTGACCTGTCCGTCTTCCCTGGACTGACCTATCCCCTCCCTACCTCCCCACCTATACTCTCTCCACCTATCTTCTTTTCTCTCCATCTTCGGTCCGCCTCCCCCTCTCTCCCTATTTATTCCAGAACCCTCATCCCATCCCTCTCTTTGATGAAGGTTCTAGGCCCGAAACGTCAGCTTTCGTGCTCCTGAGATGCTGCTTGGCCTGCTGTGTTCATCCAGCCTCACATTTTATGATCTTGGATTCTCCAGCATCTGCAGTTCCTATTATCTCTGATACCAAATGCTCCAGTTCCTGCCTAAAATTGGTGTAGTTCACTTATCCCCACTTTAACAACTTCACTGGAGATCTGCCACTGTCCCTACCTGTGAGTATCTTAAAAGTCTCAGAGCATTATAGAGTTGTTTCTGATGTTGATGTGGTCCCTCTATATGACTGAATTCAGGCCATTTGAGAGCACATATTGTTGGAGTAGCATATAAGGTGAGACCAGGAAATTTTGGCAGTTCCCTTCCCTGAAGGGCATTAGTGAATCAGAGAGCTTTTTAAAACATGATTTCATGCTCATCATGAGATTTTCATTGAACTTCAAGTTCCACCACCTGCCATGGTGTGATTCATTCCAGGTCGTCTGAACATTACCCAAGGCTCAGGATTAATGTTCCAGTCACAATTCCATGAAGTATTAGAATGAAACTTATCAGATGGATATAAATATCATTGAGGGGATATTGTGCTGGGAAAATGAATGAGATTAAATTTCAATGAATTCCCAGAGCCTGATTATCTGTGTTGGAGAGTCCTTCCTGAGGTGGCCGTAAAAGTAATGGATGCATTGGTGGGTGTCTTTCAAGTTCTATAGGTTGTGGAACAGAAGAGGGGAGTTAATGTAACCCCAACGTTTAAAGGCAAAGGAGGCACAGAGAAAACAGGCAATTAGAGACAGACTGCCCTGACACTGGGTGTGGGGAAAATGCGAGAGCCCATTCTAAAATGTTTAACAGCCTAGGGCTTGGGAAATGGTAAAAGAGTCAGCATGGAGTTACAGGAGATAAATAATGCTGGAAAAATCCACTGGAAGTTTTGGTTCAAAGAGATTAGAAAACAAAATGAAAGTACATGTGATTGAGATAATGTTCTGACTTGGATCGAGAACTAATTGTCAAACAGGAAACGGAATGGGAATAAATGAACCTTTTTTTCTGAATAGCAGCCAGTGACTAGTGATGTTCCACGGTGATCAGTGCTATGGCCCCAGCTAATTGCAATATATGTATTCATTTAGAGCAGGAAGGGGCTTGGGGAGAGAATGGGAACAGGGGACTGAGGTGAATTATCTGCCATGATTATATCGAATAATGGAGCTGGGCTTGAAGCACATACTCCGGCATCTATTCACTATGTTTTATGTGTAGGACCAGCCAATGCTGCTCAGGATGGAGTGCCAACACTTGGATGCTGTGACTCCAAAGGAATGGCGACAGAGGTCAAAAAGCTTTCTGAAAACTCCAAGAGCTGCAAGAGTCTCTCAAGCAATTTCAGTTCTTTTTTCAATTGATACACACAGCTTCAACTGTCTACTGATAGTGTAGAAAGTGAATGTTGAACATTGGACCATAGGAATATGATGAGGACATTCAGCCTCTTGAGGCTGCTCTTGCTTATTCTAGCTCATGGTTAATCAACTCCCGTGATGCCACATTCCCAAGCTACCCCTGTATCACTGATGTAATTACTAAAAGGAAATCTTATCAGTCTCCATCTTGGAGTTAATCAATGATCAAGTTTCCATCGCCGTCTGGGGGAGAGAATTCATTGGGGTCACCGTTGGAGTGAAAACGTTCCTGTTCTTCCTGATCTGAATGTTTGTCTTTAATTCTGAGGCTGTGCTCCCTTACTTGAAGTCCAACAGACAGGCAAAATACACTTTCTACATCAACTGTGTCTGCCTCTTCAAGAATGTTCCAAGTTTCTGAGAACGTTGGCCATTCTGAAATGTTCTTGATGTGTAAAAATTAAAATCAGCTGAATATTGAAACATTTCTTGATCATTCTCCACTTTCAAGTATTTTCCAAAATTGAACTGGAGATAAATTAACTGAAGCTCTGAACAAAATCTTCAACAATTACTCAACAGTAAATACTAAACCATGAAATGTTACTGAGGAATTTGTGATGAGAGTACAGCTGACATGGAGAATCACTTTCTCTCTGTTCCAGTTGAAGGTGTTGAACAGAAATACAAAGACACACTCTGGATACGAGCAGAAAAACTGAAAGTGAGAACGATCCTCATAAGGTAAAGATTTTCCAGCTGGGTGATCGATGCGCTGCATTAATGCTCATCTCAAATGTACGAGGCCAGGCAGTTATACAACATGAACTGCTGATAGGAGGCTGAGACCATGAAGAGTGGGGAGAGAAACATCTCCAGGGAGAACTGGAAAATATACAATCTGCTCAATTGTTTTTGGCAGAGAAATTCCATATCTGGGAGTCCGGCAGCAGTGATTGGTGTCCAAGGGAATGGAAAAACAACAATGGTATGAAGATTGTTTATGACTGGGAAACTGGAAAAATATACCCACAGTTTGTTTTCAGTTTTAAATTCAGGGATTTGAGCGCTATGAACTATAAAATAAACCTGAGGAGTCTGATAGTTGGCCACGATCCTTAATTTGGGAATATTCTGGGAGGGCACTGGAAGAATCCAGAGAGGTTGCTGTTTACATTTGACAGTATGATGAGCTTAAGGGGACTATAGAATTTGCCGAGTCGGAGAAACACAGAACCTAAGTTTGTGTGAACAGATCCCGAATGCTGGTGTGAAGTGTGTGTTCTTGTTTATGGTTTATTACAGCACAAGCTGTTCCCAGGATGTTCAGTGCCAGTGACTACCCGCTCCACTGCAATACATTTATTGGAAAAGGCTGAGATCCTGGGGTTTCTAGGTGACACATGGAATGAATATTTCAACATGTTTTTGGAAGTTCAGACGGTGGCAGCAGCCATTTACAAACACATGGAAGAGAACAAGACCCTCCACACCACGAGCGATATTAGAACATAGAACATAGAACATAGAACAGTACAGCACAGAACAGGCCCTTCAGCCCACAATGTTGTGCCGACCATTCATCCTCATGTATGCACCCTCAAATTTCTGTGACCATATGCATGTCCAGCAGTCTCTTAAATGACCCCAATGACCTTGCTTCCACAACTGCTGCTGGCAACGCATCCCATGCTCTCACAACTCTCTGTGTAAAGAACCCGCCTCTGACATCCCCTCTGTACTTTCCACCAACCAGCTTAAAACTATGACCCCTCGTGCTAGCCATTTCTGCCCTGGGAAATAGTCTCTGGCTATCAACTCTATCTATGCCTCTCATTATCTTGTATACCTCAATTAGGTCCCCTCTCCTCCTCCTTTTCTCCAATGAAAAGAGACCGAGCTCAGTTAACCTCTCTTCATAAGATAAGCCCTCCAGTCCAGGCAGCATCCTGGTAAACCTCCTCTGAACCATCTCCAAAACATCCACATCTTTCCTATAATAGGGCGACCAGAACTGGACGCAGTATTCCAAGTGCGGTCTAACCAAAGTTTTATAGAGCTGCAACAAGATCTCACGACTCTTCAACTCAATCCCCCTGTTAATGAAAGCCAAAACACCATGTGCTTTCTTAACAACCCTGTCCACTTAGGTGGCCATTTTAAGGGATCTATGTATCTGCACACCAAGATCCCTCTGTTCCTCCACACTGCCAAGAATCCTATACTTAATCCTGTACTCAGCTTTCAAATTCGACCTTCCAAAATGCATCACCTCGCATTTATCCAGGTTGAACTCCATCTGCCACCTCTCAGCCCATCTCTGCATCCTGTCAATGTCCGGCTGCAGTCTACAACAGCCCTATATACTGTCAACGACACCTCCAACCTTTGTGTCATCTGCAAACTTGCTGACCCATCCTTCAATCCCCTCATCCAAGTCATTAATAAAAAGTACAAACAGTAGAGGCCCAAGGACAGAGCCCTGTGGAACCCCACTCACCACTGACTTCCAGGCAGAATATTTTCCTTCAACTACCACTCGCTGTCTTCTGTTGTTCCTCTGTCCTACAGGGCCTTTGGTCTGTCACTGCATCCCTTCTTCACACAATGTGACAGGGAGTTCCCAAGGCCATCACCCAACTCTATTCCCACTATATTTACGACATTTCTAGACACCATGGCTGAGAGATTGAAAACCCCCTACAATATGTCACTGAAACTTGGTGAGATGGTCTTCAGAGCAGTCATTGAGAAGAAGATTGTGTCTAGTGATGGAAATCGAGTACGATCTGCAACTTTCCCAGTTCCTGTCTGGATTTATGATGAACCGTTTTGAGAGAATTGGTTCTTTCCACAGTGTGGTTTACACCTTCCCACATCTCACCATCCAAGAGTTTGTAGCTTCTCTTGATGTATTCCCGTCTCCATATCCTGTGAATACCCAGAGCCTCAGTGAGGAATACAGTTGATTTGTGATAATTCTGCATTTTATTGCTGGTCTCTCCTTCTCACGAGCAGCCTGGAGATTTTTATGGTTGCTCCAACCTGTTGAGAGGTTCACTGCGTGAAGGAGAAGGTTTGAAAGTCAGATTGGAAACACAGCAAGTCAAAACTGATGAAAGGAACCTTCTGATTATGTAGCACTTTTTGTCTGAGATTCAGAAAAAAAGCATTGGCTCAGATTGTACTTGGTTCTGCAGAAATCCTTCCGTTTTGTGGGTTGGACCTAAAACCAGTTGAGTGTGTAGTCCTGTCTCATCTCATATACTATGTGATGAAATAAGGGAACATGATTTGGAATCCTGCAGTATTGAGATTGAAAGCCTTCCACAACTGATACCTGCAGTTCACACATGTCTGGTGTTGAGGTAATTCTTTACCGTCTCTAACTGGTAAACAAATTGTAGAACTATCACAAAAAGAAACAAATGATTCACATTCTAGAGAAATTAAACTTTTACTTCTCTCTGAACTAATTTCTAACAGGACAGAATATTGAGAAATTGAGTTTACAGCTACTACAGTAAAACACAAGTGGTAGGACATCAGCCTTCGACTGAAATGCGTGAACTGAACAGCCTGCAGTCGGTTCATTCTCCACTAACATGACGAGGCTTGATAGTGTCTGCACAGAGATTAATTCTGATTGTCAGCATGAGACCGAGTGGAGGGACATTTAAAGGCTTTAAAGATGGTGATTTATTTAACAAACACATTTGCTCAGTGATCCAAGTGCATGTAGAGTGGGACCTGTCAAAAACCATCATCAATTAAAGAAACTTTGAGTATTAATTTGCTGTTTATTTTTCAGCATTTCCTGGCACATCCAAGAAGGAGCAAAGACAAGATCCTAGTTTGATTCAATTTGTTTCTCATCCTCTGAATGTTTCAGTTTCGACTGTGGGACAATAAACTGGGAGGTTCGGGAGTAATGCTCCTGTCTCTGGGTCTCAGGAAAACAAATAGTTCAGCAATATTCTTTATTCTCTTGATGACTTCGAGAATCGGTGCTTAAATGTAATTCAATATCTGAGATTCCCAGTGGGTTTGAGAAAATGCCTGCTGTGAGCAGATGTCCCGATTCGAAGGGAAAGCAAATTGCAACTGGGAAGAATGCAGAAAATTCTGAATGAACTCAGTTGGTCTGCAATATGCATGGCGTCAGACAAAAATTGGGATCGAGTTTTGACTGTAGCCTGAAGCTTCTTCAGAACGGTTTCTTAGCGACTGAAAGGAATATATTAAAAATGTTACTGCAAAATATCGATCAAAATGATGATGAAATCTGACACGGGAGCAGGAAACATTTGGACGGTGTTGGCGCTGATGGGAAGAGATGTCATGGGCTGGCATGTGGTGGTGCATGAGTGTGAATCACAAGATACGACTGGAGCAGGTATTGTGCGTGCACTGAATGTCTTGGATATATACTGCAAGTCTATTTCGTTGTACCTCGGTTGAACGCAGACCACAGGAAGGCAGAATTGCTGACAATTCCGGACAAATGTAAACAATTGAATTGAATACCCTTTATTGCCGCACAGAAGCACAGAGATGCAGTGAAAATATTGTACAATGGCTGGCTTTTAATGACACCAAAAAGCAACACCTCAAATTGATCTAAATTAAACTGCTTCTGCAACTCCCGAGACCATCGGCTCAAGAGATCAAGTTCCCATTTACACTGTGGCGTTTGTCACTGAGTATGCACACTAACAATTGTAATATTATCTGCAAACTTATTAATCATTTCTGCCATTTTCACATCCAAATCATTTACAGAAATGAAAAAGAAGTACAGTGAATCCAGTCCTTGAGATATACCGCTGGTCGCAAGTCTCCAGTCTGAAAAACAACTCTCCACGATCACCCCCTCTCTCCATCCGTCAAGTTAATTTGTCTTGTTTCGAATCACATAGTTCTCTTCCCAGTAAAATGACAACAATCCATCATAGTAAATGGCCCCATTGTGCTCGAGAATCATAAGTCTGTTTTCATTGACGGGAAATTTTTGACTGGTGTTTAACTCGAAGGTCAAAATGCCTCAGACAAAAAGAGGGGGCGAGAAGGTAAAATCTCATGGTGACAGAAGCTGATAGAGGCATTATATCACCGGTAGTGGCCTGAACCAAGTAGCAAATCTCTCCAGGCACTGAGCTTGTTGCCCCCACCCCACCCCTAATCTATTGTAGCTATTAAAGCAATATTAACAAGCTTAAATCGTGCAGAATTAAAATGATCACTTTGGCTTCTCTAAAATTCATTTCTTTTATAACTTCATTTCCTGACAGGGAATCTACTGACTATTGTCATCTATCTCGGAGCAACTGTGGTGTCTCCAAGAGTGTGACATGCTATCTCGTGGCCATGACAGTGGCAGATCTGTTGGTAATTGTCTTCGACCTGATATTGAGACACATTCCAATTGTTCACGCTGAGCATTTCCGTTTCCTGTACTATGTACACACGTGCAACAACCAAGCAATCCTGCTTTCCGCTTCCACTGACTGTTCTGTCTGGTTCACTGTCACTTTCACCTTTGATCGCTATGTGGCAATTTCTTCCCAGAAGCTGAAAACTAAATATTGCACCAGGAAAACTGCAGCAGTGGTTCTAGGAACAGTGTCTCTGCTGAGCTTTGCAAAGAACATCACCCAATATTTCATGTTAACGGGTAGATACAATTTGGTTAACTCTCCATAGTTTTGTTTCGTACCATTTGCTGTTCAGTATTCTCTTGTTTGGATGACAGTCGATATTCTCAATTACATTCTAACACCCTGCGTCCCATTTGTCCTATTCTGCTGCTCAACGTTATGACAGTGAGACTGATTTTAATGACAAGCAAAGTATGTAAGAGACTTCGGGCTCACAAAAATTTGGAAAATGTAAAAGACTCAGAGTTAGAGAACCGGAAGAAACCTATCATTTTACTGCTGCTTATATCAGCGAACTTCATCCTATTATGGGCAGTAATAATTGCATTTTTTATGTGGAGAAGTGTGTGTTTCCTTTCGAATCTGAATGTCACTCATGACTACTTTATACAGGAGTTGGGCTTCATGCTTCAGCTCCTCAGTTGTGCACAAATACTTATATTTATGCTATGACACAGACAAAGTTCAGAGAAGCGTTGAGGAAACTTCTATCATATTTCTTTTTTTCCCAATTATTAAACTCATGAAATACAATAAAAACCAAATAACTGAAAAATAACGTAGTTCTGCGATTATTTTGACTTTATTGCGGCAATTTGATCTGCTTCTGCAGTGAGTAACATTTCGATGTGCACTTGTGATGCCATGACAAGCAATGCTGTGCACCAACTGGTGGAAAATGTGATTACATATTTGTGTGGTTGTTTTCCGTGAGACTGGATATGATGAGCTGAAAGAAATTTTACTGTGCCGTACGTATATATGACTCTATTGTGTAACTGACAGGGTGACATTTGCGAGAACAAGGGAGTGAAGGAAATGTTTAAATCACCAAGCCCTTGTTTCCAGTCCTGTGGAGAACCCTTATCTATGTGGGAATTCGTCAGGACCACTGAGTTTTTCTGTAGTTCCAGAAAATAAAACAGGTGGAAAAGTTAACTACGAACCACAGACTGCAGAGAAAATTGGAATACTCTCATAGGAATGAAAACATAAGAATGAGATTTTACAAGAAAACATTTGGAGGAGCAGTAGTAATAATTCTTTGCACTGTGAGAGGAAGACAATACACCAGGAAGTACGATGTTGGAAACATGACATATCAGACAACCAGAGAGTGTGTAGAAATAGATTACAAAGGTTTAAATTTAAACCTTTCCTACTGACAGGTCATAACTGATTTCGTCACTGTGTTGGCTGTGTGCAGAGGGTGGGAATTTGGGTGAGCTCGGACGATTTGGTCGGCACGGTGACTTGGTGGTTACCACTGCAGCCTCACAGCGCCAGGGACGCGGGTTCGATTCCAGTCTCGGACGACTGCCTGCATGGAGTTTGCTCATTCTCCCTGTGACTACGTGGGTTTCCTCCGGGCGCTCCGATTTCCTCCCACAGTCCAAAGATGTGCAGGCTAGGGGGATCCGCGATATAAATTTGCCCGTAGTGTTCAGGGGTGTGTGGGTTATAAAGGGATGGGTCTGAGTGGGATGCTGCGTGTGGACTTGTTGGGCCGAAGGGCCTGTTTCCACGTTGCAGGGAACCTAATCTAAACGGCAGAATTACAGAGTATGGTTAACAAGAGCACATGATGTACCAATGACGATGAAGGGGGTTTGAATTATTCCAGATACACGTTGTGAGAACACAAGGTTTATGTGTGTTCTACCTGCTGCTCAGGATTGAATGTAATGTGAGAGCCCCTGTTGACTTTTCATTTTTTTTTCAGTGTTTAGTTCAACTTTGAAATGACTCGTGGAATGTGAGCAGCTAATGCTAAAACTGGGATTAAAAAACAGATATACTAGAGAGGGTTTGTTTGTTTTTGAGATCAGACCTGGAGTCGAATTACACAATGAAGTTTAACATGTAAGAGGACCATTCAAAACCCTGATGACAGTGGGAAAGAGGCAGTTCTTGAATCCCATTTGTTCGTGTGTTCAAACTTTTATATTTTGTGTTGTACGGAAGGTGGAGAATGTTGGTGAAGAGAAGATAAAAGGGTTGGGAGGGGTTTGGATTGTGTTAGTTACTTTCCAGAGGCAACAGAAAGTATTGATGGAGCCAATGGATGGAAGGCTGGTTTGTGTGATGGACTGGGCTGTGTTCACAATTCTCTGTAGTTTGTGGCTGTGGGAAGAGCAGTTCCTGCACCAAGCTGTGATGCACCCAGATGGGATGTGTTATCTGGTGCATCTGTAAAAACTGGTAAGAGTCTTTGCCGAATGTCCCTAGTTTCATGAGGAGGTTGAGACATTTTTGTGCTTTCTTGACGGTCGTGCTGAGGTGGGCGGACAAAGACAGGTTACTGGTGACTATCCCTCTCAGGAACTTGACGCTCACTCCCTCAACATCATTGATGCAGAAAGGAGTGTGCGCTCCACCCTGCTCCCTGAAGTCAATGACCAGCTCCTTCATTTTGCTGACGTTAAAGGAGATATTGTTATCCTTACAGCAGGCCATTAAACACTCAATCTCCCTGATATATTCTGTGTGACCGTTGTTAGACATCCGACCGATAATGATGGTGTTGTTCGCAAGCTGGTAAATGGATTTGGGGCGGAATTTGGCTGCACAGTGGTGAGTGTATAAGGAATATAGAAGGAGGCTGAGTAGCGGCCTGGAGAAACACCACAGTTGAGGATGATAGTGGCGGAGAAGTTGAATAGCCTATCCATGGGAACCATCATTAACATTGTTTTGTTGTACTTTTTTTTAAAGCGTTCAGAGCTATTATTGAAACAGCATGAAGATTCCAAAGCTCCGTACCGAATCGGATACACTAACTTCAAGAAGCTGGAGAAATAGAAAGCTCAGTGAGAAGTATGGCTGTCTTTGCGTGTGTGAACTGAGAAGAGAAACCCGATGAAAGTTTCAGAAAAACAGCCAAGGAGTCCACAATGATACTTTTGAAACGACATGAAAGCAACCTGGCTAGTGTTGTTATTTTATTTGTCACTTAAGGGTGCTTGTTTACCTGGCAGCCCTTTATGTGAATAGTGATTGGAACAAATGTTTCAGATTTAAAAGGGAAAAATTGTATCAGCTTGTAACAGTGTGGAGGTGTTCATGCAGCTCAGCACTATTTTACCTCTGACTCCAGCATTTGCAGTTCCTGCTATCTCTGACAAAGTATCAGCTTGCTGTGTTATTTCATTTTCTCATGCTGATGTTATTTTGCGTTTATTAAATTGTTAAGTCTTTTGCTTATGATCTAAAACTGGTATGCAGAAGTCAATTATTCACAAATTCTCGGATGGACCATTCAAAGTGCCTTTAAAGTAAGTGTTCAAGGTCTTCGAGGCAGGAGCTGATAGGTGGGGGCGTCATTTCCTACAGACTCAGGGGGTGGTCATGGGAAACCACATGGGCCCAAGCTATGCCTGCCTCTTCATAGGAGACATGGAACAGTCCCTGTTCTGCAGTTACATTATCCCCCGCCTCTTCCTTCTATACAGTGATGACTCTATCAGTGCTGCCTCCTGCTTCCACGAGAATCTTGAACAGTTCATTAACGTTACTAACACCTTTCACGCCAACCTCAAGCTCATCTGGACCATGTCTGGTACCTCTCTCTTTTTCCTGGGCCTACTTGTCTCCATCTCTAGTGACTACCTCGAAACTAGCATCTATTTCGAGCCCACCAATTCCCACAGCTACCTGGACTAAATCTCCTCTCTCCCACCTTCCTGCAAGAATGTGATCCTCAACTCCCAGTCCCTCTGCTTGAGCTACATCTGCTTCCAAAATGAGCCATTCGACTCCAGAACGTCCCAGATGCCTTCGCATTTTAAAAACTGCAACATCCCCCCTTCAGTGGTCGAAAACACTATCTACCACATTTCTTTCATTTCCCCCACCTCTGCCCTCACACCCCCTCCCCACCACAGAAACAAGAACAGAATCCCCCTTGCGCTCACAGAGCACCCCACTGACCTTGGGATTCAATGGATCATTCTCCGCCACCTGTAATGTGACCCCACAACCAATGATATATTTTCCTCCCTCTCGCTATCTGCTTTCCATAGGGACCACTGCCTCTGCAACACCCTTAACTGCTCACTAGCTACAGCACCTCCAGCACCTTTCCCTTCAACTGCAGGAAGTGCGACACCTGTCCCTAAACCTCTTCCCTCAGACCCATCCAAGGAACCAAAACAACATCGCACATCAGACAGATGTTTACCTGCACATCCACCAAGGTGGTCTACAGCATCTGCAGCTCGTTGTGTAGCCTCCTCTACATCGGTGAGACCAAGCAGAGGGTCAGAAACTGTTTTGCAGAGCACCTGGGCTCGGTTCACATCAAATTACTCCCTGGGTGAAATGTCTATCCTGGGCTTCCTCCAGTGTCACAACAATGCCACCAAGAAACTGGAGGAACAGCACCTCATTTTCTGTCGTGGGAACCTACAACCCAACGGTCTCAATGTGGACTTTAACAGTTATAAACTCTCCCCACCCCAGCCTCATGCCATGACCAACCCTCCCTCTCATTACCGCCTCCTTGGCCTTTCCATCTTCTCGCCCACGTATCAGCTCTTCCCACCTCACTGACCAATCCCCACCACTGCTTACCTGCACACACCTGTCACCATCCCACCTAACTTCCCCAGCCTCAGCCCTCCTCTCTATTTCTGCCAGAGCGCCCTTCCCCTTTCCCTATTTCTGAAGAAGGATCCTGACCCGAAACACTAGCTTTCCTGCTTCTCTCTGATGCTGCCTAGCTTGCCGTGCTCCTCCAGCTCCACACTGATGCAATTGAGAGACCATTTCAGGAAATCGGGGGCAAACTATCCCACGATGAAGAATATGGGTTTTTATGTCAGAAGATGTGATGTAGAAGACCACAACAGTTGTACAGAATACTCTGCACTGGGATGCTGTATCGACCAGGTGCCAATGATTGAATTTACATGGTCAGGAAGTTCTGTAAAAAGCTGCTGTGCCTATTCGACTATATCTGTCACATTTTATATCTGCATAATAATCCGAATTTACCAACTTACGCTGATATCCTTTCTGCTAATCATTCAATGGATCAGTAAGATGTCATTACAGAGAAACAAGTCATTCATCAACTCAATCAATTCAAGAATCCCAAACAATCAAAGTAGAAAACATTCAGAGACTTTTTCCTCTCCATCAAAGCTTGAGCAAAAGCAACACAATCCTGTTCCCACATCTCCATGTCATTCTTATTCTAACCCTGCTGATCACTGCACACAGAGATGTTTGATAAGAATGGGATAACAATAACATTCAAACCCAGTGCTGGAGATGGATTTGAAATAGTTACACTGAGACCAGTATCCATCTCCAATTCAACTTTTATTTACACGTGAACTGTCCTCGACTTTAGCACTGCCTCATTCAGAGATAGTTACAGGGTGTCAGCATCTCTGATACTCACACTTCTTATCTGTCAGCCAGGGCTCCCTGATTTGGATTGTTAATCTGGCTCAATCAGGGAACTCATATCTGTGACGTGCAGCTGGCCGACGTGATCACAACCACTGTCGTATATTCATTGAAAATCAAACACATACAATAAAGATACAATTACAAACCAGTGCGAAGGAAAGCATGAAGCCAAACTGGGGAGGGAAAGGGAACTCCACATTGGGGATGGCCCAGAGAGTGGAAGAAAATTGAATGGGAAGGAGACCAGTTGAGAATGAGGGAGATAGGTTTAATTTCCTGAATGAGGCATTCCATTTGTGAAATAGATTTTTGTGTCCACACCATGTTCAGTATCCCTGAAATTAATCTGTACTCCTCTTTTAATCATTAATATCGGCAATATCTGCTACATTTGCAAATGTTCTGACATCCTGAAGCTCAGCAAGTCCTTTTACGGCAGTCTGTATAACACTATGACCACAGACAGCGCAGTGGCACCCAATCATTTCTGTCCTCGATCATGGAGGTCTCAGTCGACAGCAAGCAGGAGAGCCTCGACCAACCATTATCTCTGGACGAGCTGATAAAGGCCCTCGAGTCCTTAGAAAAGAATAAAACTCAGGGAAGTGATGCTTTCCTGGCCGAGTTGTATTCAGCTCTTTGGAAGTTGATTGGCCAGGGCCTGCTGGAGCTGTACGACAGTACGCTTCTATGAGGTACTATGAGCGAATCCATGAGGAATTGTATCATCACCCTGACCTACAAGTGGAAAGGAGTGAGGGAGGAAGTTAGAAATTAGTGACCAATATAATTGCTGAAAGTAGCCTACAAAATAGTGTCTCAGTCATCTCCAACTGGGTTAAGTCTGCTCTGTGACTGGTGATTTACCCTGAGCAAACCTGTGCTGTATCGGACAGGACGATCTCTGAGAGCCTCGTGCTCCTCAGAGATACGATCACTGGCATGCAGGACAGAGGGGTGGCATTCTGCCTCATCAGCCTGGACCAGGAGAAGACCTTTGGCAGGATATTGCATACCAACATGTGGGATGTGCTTTATAAGATAGGCTTTGGGGACAGAATCTGCAATTGGACCCGTAGAACTGCACCAACATCATTAGCTCCGTCTCAATCAACATGTGACAATCACAGAGCTTCCTGATCAGATCCAGGGCCTGGCAGGGCTGTCCACTCTCTCCTGCCTTGTTTGTGTGCTCTCTCTAGGTCTTTGCTGAGTCCATCAGGAAGGATGTGAGCCTGCGAAGTGTGATAATTCCAGGCAAAGGGGTCTGCGGGTCAAACCCTCCTTGTACAATAACGACGTCACCATTCTCTGCTCAGGCCCACTGTCAGTGCGCAGGTTCGTGAGCATCTGTGACCCTTTCAAACTGGCCTCAGGAGCCAAGGGAAATCGAGACAAGAGTGAGGCCATGTTCTTTGGGATCTGGCCCGAATGATCCTTCATTCCCTTCACTGTCAGGATAAAAGTGCTGGGCACACGGTTCAGAGAGCCTGGGGTGTGCAGAAAGCCTTGGGAGGTGCACATTGTGGGTGAAAACCTGGCCATCAGGTGTGGAGCACTCTCTCTGTTGTTGTACCTGGGGCAGTTCTGGCCCATCTCCGACACTGCACTGTTTCCCTCATCTGAGCCATCTTCCATTCCTACTGGAAGCCTAAGATAGACCGTGTCTGCAAGGACTCCATGTAGAAAGATCTGGGTAAGTGGTGGAAGAATGTACCCAATGTCATCCACATCCTGATGTCCGCCTTGCTGTGTGTAGACCCTCGGAACACAAAGACCCAGTGTCACTACGTACTGAGGTACGACCTGATCCCAGTGTTGCGAAGTTTGGGACTGGCCTCTCTGCCACGGAAACCTCCAAGGAGTTGGACCATTCCATATCATCTGACCTTCATTGTGAAGTTTGCAAAGAAAAATACCTTTGACCACCAGCCCATCAGGTAGTGGTCAGCACGCAGCGTGCTCGAGACCCTGTGGGAAAAGGAGAGGGTGGATCCTGTCGCGTAGTTCCCTGAGCAGACTGTCAAAGTCATTTGGCAGAATGCGTCATCACCAGAACTTTCCAACAAACAACAAGACATTGTTTGGCCGGTGGTGAGAAGGGCACTACCTGGCAGATTGTTTATGTGTAGTGGCTGTGGGTGAGACCCGAAGTATCAGCTTTCCTGCTGCTCTGATGCTGCCTGTCCTGCTGTGTTCATCCAGCTCCACACCGAGTCACCTCGGACTCCAGCATCGGTCATTTCTACTCTCGGCTCAGCGTGACACTGTTTACAGTCACCATAAAGCTACAGGGAGTGTGTGGATAAGGCAAGGTTCAATGTTTCCCTTCAGCCTATAGTTATTGGGAGGTGCACAGATGAGGACAGACTCGCTGTGAGACTGTTCAGTCACCGATTTATTTACTCGAAAGCATGTAGATAAGGCCAGGCCGACTGTGATATTGTTTTCAGTCACTGTATAGTTTCTGGGAGGTGTGCAGATAAGGACAGACTGACTGTGAGACTGTTTTGTGTCCCTGTATAATTGGAGGTGTGTCAATGAGGCGAGGGGCACTGTCAGACTGTTTACCACAATGTGTACTTCCTGGGAGGTGTGCAAATGAGGCCAGGGCCATTGTGAGATCATTCACCGTCACCGCACAGCAACTAGGAAGTGTGTAGATGCTGAGAGATAATGGGAACTGCAGATGCTGGAGAATTCCAAGATAATAAAATGTGAGGCTGGATGAACACAGCAGGCCAAGCAGCATCTCAGGAGCACAAAAGCTGACGTTTCGGGCCTAGACCCTGATGCTGCCAGGTTCACTGTGAATCGGTTGACAGTCACCATATTGTCACAAGGAGGTGTGTACATGAGGGATGGCTGTCTGTGAGACTGTTTAAAATCGCCATCTAATTACTGACAGTTTGTTTCTCTAATTGTGTGATGTGGACATCTCTGGCTGGTCCAGCATTTATCGCCCATCCCTAATTACCCTGAAGAGGTTGGTGGTGAACTGCCTTCTCGCATTGCTGCAGTCCACCTGCTGTGGGTTGCCCCACAGTGCCATGAGGGAGGGAGTTCCGGTCTATTGAGCCAGTCACAGTGAAGGAATGGCAATATCCAAATCAGAACCATGTGGATTGCAGGGTGTTTGAAGGTGGTGTTCCCATGCATTCGATGCCCTTGTCTTTCCACATGGAAGCGGCCGTGGGCTTGGAAGGCGCTGTCTGAGGATCTGGTGAATTTCTGCAGTGCATCTTGTAGATTGTACACAGTGCTGCTACTCATCGTTCGTGGTGGAGGGAGTGGATAGTTTTCGATGTCGTGCTAATCAATTGAGCAGCTTTATTCTGGATGGCGTTAAGCTTCTTGAGTGTTGTCAGAGCTGCACTCATCCTGGCAAATGGGGAGGATTCCATCCCAACCCTGACCTGTGCCTTGTAGACAGTGGACAGGCTTCGGGGAATCAGGAGGTGGTATTCGTCATCTCTGGCCTGCTGTTGTAGCCACTGTGTTAATGCAGTGAGTCTGGTTCAGTTTTTGTTCAATGCTCACCCCCACGATGGTGATAGTGGGGGATTCAATTAATGTAAAACCATTGTATTGTTGTTTGATTGTCTCTTGTTGGTGATAGTCATCGCCTTGGATTTGTGTGGCACAAATGTTACCAGCGAGTTTTGAGAAGATTTGTAGCTCAGGTTGAGGTTCTGGATGATGGAGTTCTGGAACTCCTTCAACAAACACATTGATCTGGAGCCAATCTACCATCCCCTGAGAAAAAAGAACAGGAAGTGACATCACCAACCCAAGGAAACCTAACCAGATAAATAGAAAGCTGGACATAACACCAGCACTTCGTCGGATGCTCACTGATGATGTTACCTGGAATGGTGATGAAACGTCTGAAAACTAACCTTCCAGCTCAGCGAGCAAACTCACATCCACAAATGTTACTTGCTACTTGTCAGACCAAGCCTGGGTATTGCCCTGATCTTGTTGCATTTGGACATGGACTGCTTCAATATCTGAGGAATCATCAATTGTGCTGAACATTGAGCAATCATCGGGAACATCCTGACTTCTGGCCTTATGATGGAGGGAGGTTCATTGGTGAAGCAGCTGAAGTTGGTTGTGTCTTGGACACATCCTTGAGGAACTCCTGCAGGGATGTCCTGAAGCTGAGATGACTGACCTCCAACAATATCAAGCATTTTCCTGCATGCCAGCTATGACTCCAACCAGTGGAGAGTTTGTGCTGATACACACTGAGACCAGTTTTGCTTGGGCTCCTTGATGCCACACTCGGTCCAATGCAGCCTTGATATCAGGGGCTGTGACTTTCACCTCACCTCTGGAGTGCAGTTGTGTTGTCCATGTTTGAACCAAGGCTGCAATGAAGTCAGGAGCTGAGTGGCCCTGATGGTTCTCAAACTGGCCATCACTGAGCAGTTTCTGCTTGACAGCACTGTTGCTAACACCCTCCATCAATTTACTGATGATTGAGAGTAGACTGATGGGCCGGTGTTTGGCCGAGCTGGATTTGTCCTCCGTTTTATGTACAGCACATACCTGGGCTATTTTCCACGTTGTTGGTAGATACCAGTGTTGTAACGGTACTGAAACAGCTTGGCTCGGGGAGCAGCAAGTTCTGGAGCACACGCCTTCAGTACCATTGCTGGGCTATTGTCAGTATCCAGTGTCTCTAACCATTTCTGGATATTACGTGGAATGAATTGAATTGGCTGAAGACGGGTATCTGTGATGCTGCAGAATACTGGGGGAGCCTGAGATGGACCATCCACTTGGCACTTCTGGCTGAAGATTGCTGTGAATGCTTCAGCCTTATCTTTTGCACTGATGTGCTGGGCTCTTCCATCATTGAAGATGGGGACATCTGTAGAGCCTCCACCTCCAATAAGTGTTTCAAATTGTCCACTACAATTCACAACTGGACATGACAGGACTGCAGAGCTTAGTTTTGATCAGTTGAATGTCGGATCACGTAGCTGTGCCCATCACTTGCTGCTTATGCTGTTTGTTGTGCAAGTAGCCCTGTTTGGTGGCTTCACCAGGCTGACTACAGGTACGCCTGGTGCTGCTCCTGGCATGGCCACCTGCACTGTCTGTTGATCCAGGATAATCCACTGGCATGATGGCAGTTGTTGAGTGGGGTATATGCTGAGCCTTGAGGTTAAAGATTGTGCCAGAGTACAGTTTTGCTGTTGTTGATGGTTCATGGTGCTTCATAGTTGCCCAGTCTTCAGCTGCTAAATCTATTTGAAGTCTGTCCCATTTAGCATGGTGACCGTGCCACGCAACACGATGGTCTTAATTTACAATGTGAAGGCATGTCTTCATCACCACAAGGACTGTGCAGTGGCCGCTCTTACAGATACTGTCATGAACAGATGCATTTGCAGCTGGTAGATTGGTAAGGATAAGGTCAAATATGTGTTTCCCTTTTTTGGTTCACTCACCACCTACTACAGACCCAGTCTAGCAGCTATGTTCTTTAGGACCTGACCTGCTCGATCAGTAGTGCTGCAGCCAAGCCACTCTTGGTGGTGGACACTTTTGTACTCTTGCCATTGTCAATGCTTCCTCTAAATGTTGTTCAACAAGGAGGAGAACTGATTCATCACCTGAGGCAAAATGGTAAGTGGTCATCATCAGCAGGTTTCCTTGTCCATGTTTAACCTGAAATCATGAGAATTCATGGGGTCTGGAGTCAATGTTGAGGACTCCCAGAGCAATTCTGTCCAGACTGTCACATTTGCTGGGTCTATTCTTCCAGTGGGACAGGACATATCAAGAGATGGTGATGCTGGTGTCTGGATCATTCCGTGAGTATGACTATGTCAGGCTGTTTCTTACTAGTCTGTGAGACAGCTCTCCCAAGTTATGGACTAGTCCCCTGATGTCAGCTAGGAGGACTTTTCAGGGTCACCAGTGCTGTTTCTGCAGTTGTCGATTCCAATGCCTAAGTTGATATCAAGAGACCCTGCTGGTATTTAGAGGGATTCCAGGAGTCTGCCAGTATTTACAGGTAATCTAGAGAGCGTGTAATTATTTACAAGGATTCCAGGGAGTGAATCAGTGATTGCAAGGGATTTTGGGAGTGTGTCAGTATTTGCAGGGGATCAACAGAATGTGTCAGTATTCACAGGGGTTCCTGAGAAATGTGTCAGTATTTACAGGAGGTCCCAGAGAATATGTCAGTATTTACGGGGGTTCCCAAGGAGTGTGTTGTCATTTACAGGGAGTCCTGCTGAGTGTGTCAGTATTTACAAGGGTTCACACTTTGTGGTGGGCTAGTGCTTTGACTGTTTGGGAGGGTACAGAGAATGTTGGCCTTTGTTGTGTGTGAGAGATTGTGGGAGGGGAACAGTGAGGAGTGTTGGAGCACATGAAGGGCTTTCTGGACCAATACAAGGCATTGCTGTCCTATGGCTGGGAGACCCCAGTATTGGTTAGGTTCCTGCTTTGGGAAGCCTGCTCTTGCACTGTATCAGTTTGAAGAAGTTTCTTTTGGGTCAGTCCTAAGTGGGAGAGAGGTTGAGGGGGAATCGGGTTACCTTGTGGGGAAGGTATTCAAATTGAGAAGATTTGTAGCTCAGGTTGAGGTTCTGGATGTGAGTTTGCTCGCTGAACTGGAAGGTTAGTTTTCAGACGTTTCATCACCATTCTAGGTAACATCATCAGTGAGCCTCCGACGAAGCGCTGGTGTTATGTCCCGCTTTCTATTCATCTGGTTAGGTTTCCTTGGGTTGGTGATGTCATTTCCTGTTCTTTTTCTCAGGGGATGGCAGATTGGCTCCAAATCAATGTGTTTGTTCATGGAATTCCAGTTGGAATGCCATGCTTCTAGGAATTCTCGTGCGTGTCTCTGTTTGGCTTGTCCTAGGATGGATGTGTTGTCCCAATCAAAGTGGTGTCCTTCCTTATCTGTAGGTAAGGATACGAGTGATAGTGGGTCATGTCGTTTTGTGGCTAGTTGATGTTCATGTATCCTGGTGGCTAGCGTCCTGCCAGTTTGTCCAATGTAGTGTTTGTCACAGTTTTTGCAAGGTATTTTGTAGATGATACATACATATAAGGAAGGACACCACTTTGACTGGGACAACACATCCATCCTAGGACAAGCCAAACAGAGACATGCACAAGAATTCCTAGAAGCATGGCATTCCAACCGGAATTCCATCAACAAACACATTGATTTGGAGCCAATCTACCATCCCCTGAGAAAAAGAACAGGAAATAACATCACCAACCCAAGGAAACCTAACCAGATAAATAGAAAGCGGGACATAACACCAGCGCTTCGTCGGAGGCTCACTGATGATGTTACCTAGAATGGTGACGAAACTTCTGAAAACTAACCTTCCAGCTCAGCGAGCAAACTCACATCCAGGTATTCAAATTCCCTGGAAACTGGAATCAACTGTATTTTCATTGGAGAGTTGGAGATTTGGAGGAGTCCTTATTGAACAAACTAGGTTACTGAGAGGATGAGAAAGGGGTGATCCTGAGTAGCTGTTTACCTTGTTGGGAGACCCAGAAGCAGCTGGCACAGCTTCAGAGAAAGGAGTTTCCCATCAAAGTCAAGCAAGTGGGGAATCCGTTGCGCGGTCATTCATCTGTGGGAATTCTCTTCCCAAGACAGCAGAGGACACTGGGTCATTGATGGTATTCTTGCATGGATTTGACAGCTTTTTTGTTAGACGATGGAGTCAGTGGTTATGGGGGCTTTCAGGAACGTGAAGTTAAGGCTTCAATGAGGTCAGCCATGATCTTATGGACAGGTGGTGCCAGAACAATGGGTCGAACAACCAAAAGAAGTGTAAAGAAGTGTAGTAGTGTTAAATATATTTTAAAAGTTTGCAGCAAGTATCTCAGATTTCCAACTGTCTTTATGTATAGTAAAAATTCTGACCTATATTGGCCTGAGCATTGCCTTAAAGAAGCATGTCTTTAACTCAGGACCACAACAGGGTCGGAATCTTTCTTGCAGGAAATTCATGCGACTTGTTCTCATGCTCAGTCTCCTGCAGCAAGTAGAGTGCGTTTCTCGGCAAACTCCCAACCCAGGAGATAAAGCATGGGACAGCACCAGTCTCCCAGGGAAGGACAGATGGTTTATTTTGTGCAGCCTGTGGAATAAGACATCACAGGAAGATTCAGGTTGTACGTTTCCAGGGAATTTGAACCTTGTCCCTCACAGAAGAGTGTCCCAGCAGCTCACCTACTTACATGCAGCTTGTGATTCAGGGAAATGAGCAGTTCAGTAGAAAGCAGAATGATCATTTCTGCTCATTTCTTGGCTGGGAGTTTAATAATTTATCATCTTATAAAAAACTGTTTTATCTTGACTTCTCTTGATGTTCCTGCACAATCTCAAAGACTGTACTTGCTTCAGAACTGTACATTTGCTGGACCTATGCTGCTGATTTTTAAAAATGACCTTTTCTAGTGACTCCCTCTTGTCTCATACGTGTCCATAGGCAGACTGATTTTACAAGGCAGGAGCTCCTGTGTAATACATGTCCTCATAGTCTCTGGTGGGAAAATCAGCTGCAGGTTCACAAAGGCCTGGGGAACAATTGTTTCCCATTGTGTATCTTTAAACAGTCCCTTTCACAGATCCAGGCTCAGCGGCTTCACCGGGGAAGTAAGCGAGGTCTCTATCCTAGTTCCTGAGCATCCACAAAACCATTTGCGAAATGTCCAACATTCTGCAATCAAGAGGAAGCAGATGAAATTCAAAGTGGTAAACATTTTCTCTGTGGTTTGGAGGATGGACAGGTGAGCCAGAGTTGCATTTGACCTTTGGCATTTCCAGTGCAATAGTTTAGCCACTCAATTATTGTCCTAGTCCTAGGCAGTGCCCAGCAGTTTAACTTCATCAACCACTGGTGCTGCCCCATGCACTATCTCCTGACAATACCCATTGTGATGGTTTTCTGTAAATTTACAAAACTAAAATGATGACAGTGACTGTTAGAATAACCTTGCTCTATCTGATATGACACAACCTGAGACAGCATTTACAAATTGCATGCTACCCACATCAACAAATTACTCTTTATCATTTGAGTGGTTAACCTATTTGTTTGGGCACAGATTTCGGCAAACGACGACCGTGAGCTCTGTTGCATGATGTTTTCATTTGACTCATTTGTAGAATATATCCCAGTTTCTGCTCCACCCTCCTCCACCACTGACCTTCCTTTGAACTTGTGCAATGCCTGCTAGATTCTGAACGTTTCTCCGTTCTGGTGGAACAGCGAAGGCCTGAAATTACATTCAGTTACATTAATTTCTCACTCAGAATTTGGGATCATTTTCAGATAAAAGTACAAAGATCAGACAATGAGTTTATGTGAGTGCATGTCTGAAACAGTGAACTGATACTGTTCCAGCAATCCTGTTTTGAAATTTTTGTCCTTACCTTTCAGATCACGAAAGACTGAGGTCAAATTCCGTTACCAGTTTCTGAGCCATTTGTTCAATATTTATTTTTCAGGAGGAGGTGTTAGTTTTCAATTCCAGGGAATTGAGTGTTGACTATTAAGCTTGAGGTGAGCAGTTAAAGTATCCCAGTGTGCTCTCTATATTGTAGGCTTTTTCAATTAGGTAGTTCGATGATTGAACTGAAAGTAAATGACACCATATCAAAGTGAATGCAGAATCAAGGAGATCTGGCAATATTTGTGTCCATATCTTCAAAAAAGTTAGGACACGTTGAAGACATTTCTTATGGATCAGATCAAACCCCCTCTAAACAGTTCGTGGAGATAGTCTGAGCTCCAATTTTCCTCTTATTTAAAGACAAGTGTAAGGTACTATGATACTTGAGCTGGATGAACACAGCAGGCCAAGCAGCATCAGAAGAGCAGGAAGGCTGACGCTTCCAGCCTAGACCCTTCTTCAGAAATGGGGGAGAGGAAGAGAGTTCTGAAATAATTAGGGACAGTTGGGGAGGCAGATAGAAGATGGATGGAGGAGAAGATAGGTGGAGAGGACACAGACCGGTCAAAGAGGTAGGGATGGAGCCAGTAAAGGTGAGGAGTTATGGAGGAGATAGGTCAGCCCAGGGAGGACTCATCTCCAAGGGAGAATTTCATCTGCTTCCTCTTGATTGGAGAATGTTGGACATTGCACAAATGGTTTTGTGGATGCACAGGAACTCGGATAGAGACCTCGGTTACTTCCCTGTGAAGCAGCTGAGTCTGGATCTGTGAAAGGGACAGTTTAAAGAGACACAGGGAGGACAGGTCAAGTGGGCAGGATGAGGCAAGTAGGTCAGAGATGGGATGGGGTTTGAGGTGGGAGGAGGGGATAGGTGGATGAACAGAGTAGGGAGGGGGGGACGAGCTGGGCTGGCTTTGGGAGGGGGAGGGGTGATTTTGAAGCTTGTGAAGTCAACATTGATATAATGGCCCTAAGCCCCACCTCTCCTGCATTGATGACTGTATTGGCGTTGCCCCACGAGGAAGTTAGCAAGTTCGTCCACTTCACCAACAAATCCCACCCCAACCTTATATCGTCTGAACCATCTCTGATACATTTCTCTCCATCCTGGACCTTTCTGTTTTCTTCTCTGGCAACCACCTGGAAACTGATATCCATTTCAAGCCCACTGACTCCCACAGCTACTTAGAATACACCTCCTCTGACCCACGGTCCTGCAAAGATGCCATCCCGTATTTAATTCCTTCACCTCCACCACATCTCTCCCAGGATGAGGCATTCCACTCCCAAATATCTCAGATGTCTTCGTTTCTCAAGTGCCGCAACTTCCTCTGCTCAGTGGTCGAGTACGCCCTCAACCATGTCTTCCGCATTTCCCGCAATTCATCCCTCGCCGCAAAAACAACCAAAACAGAATTCCACTCATCCTCACATACCACCCCACCAACCTTTGGATGCAACGCATCATCCTCCGACACTTCCGCCATCTGCAATCTGACCCCACCACCAAAGACATTTTTCTCTCCCCACCTTTGTCTACTTTCTGGAGGGACCACTCTCTCCAGGACTCCCTTGTCTGCTCCACACTCCCCTCCAGCCCCACCACAGCCGACAATTTTCCCTGCAACTGCAGGAAGTGTGACACCTGCCCCAACACCTCCCTCCTCACCCCCATCCCAGGCACCAAGAAGACTTTCCACATCAAGCAGATGTTCACATGCACATCTGCTAATGTGATATACTGTACGCATTGTTCTTGTTGTGGCCTCCTCTACAGTGGGGAAACCAAGCGGAAGTTGCGGACCACTTTGCAGAACACCTATGCTCAGTTCTCAATAAACAACCACACCTCCCAGTCGCGAACCATTTTAACTCCCTCTCCTATTCCTCAGATGACATGTTCATCCTGGACCTCCTGCAGTGCCACAATGATGTAACCTGAAGGTTTCTGGGAACAACACCTCATTTTCCGCTTGGGGACTCTGCAGCCCAATGGTATCAATGTGGACTTCACAAGCTTCAAAATCTTCCCTCCCCCTACCACATCCCAAACCAGCCCAGCTTGCCCAGACCTCCCGAACCTTTCCTTACTCCCA
Organism: Stegostoma tigrinum; assembly: GCF_030684315.1. NCBI lineage: Eukaryota > Metazoa > Chordata > Chondrichthyes > Orectolobiformes > Stegostomatidae > Stegostoma > Stegostoma tigrinum. Next base: position 1,152,956 of record NC_081397.1, on the reverse strand, counting down.
GCTCTCCCCATTTCCGACCTATTGGCCTCATCCTGTCCTCTTGACCTGACCATCCTCCCTTGACTGACTTATTTCCTCCCTAACTCCCCACCTACACTCACCTTTCCTGGCTCCATCCCAGCATCTTTGACCGGTCTCTCTCCTCTCCACCTTTTTTCTCCGCTATCCATCTTCTGTCCGTTTACCCATCCCACCATATTTATTTCAAAACCCCCCTTCCCATCTCCAATTTCTGAAGAAGAGTCTAGGCCCCCAAACGTTAGCTTTCCTGCTCCTCTGATGCTGCTTAGCCGACTGTGTTCATCCAGCTCTACACCTTGTTATCTCTGTTTAAGTAATGTCATTTAAAGTCTTTTGAGAATTGATGTATTTTAGTCAGAATTGTTTTCACTCTCATTTACCCCAAGGTAGGGAGGATGATGCACATGGGAAGATAGCTTTGATTATTAGTGGTCAGTCATCTCACCTCCAGCACATCCCTGCAGGTGCTGCTCAGGATATGTATTTTTAATCAACATTGTCAGAGAAGTTATGACACACCCCTGCACCGCGTGGGACTTGAATACAGGTCTTGTCCATCAGAGGTAGAGGCACTACTACTGTATCACAAGAGCCCAAGTTTCCCCCAGTCATGGCCTAGTCCCAACCATCTTTATCTGCTTCGTCATTGACCTTACTTCCACAATAAGGTCAGAAGTGGTGATGTTCACTGATGATAACTCAATATTCAGCGTCAGGCACAAATTCTCAGCTACTGGAACAGTCCAGGTCAAATTCAACAAGGCCTGGGCAATATCCAGGACACTGCTGAAGAGGGCAAATTCATATTTGTGGCTGGCAGATGCCAGGTGATGACCATCTCTAATAAGCTGGAATCTAACTACTGTCCTTTGATATTTGTGATGTTCACTGAATCCACCACTGCCAACTTTCTAGGGTTACTATTGACTAGAAACTGAACTGTACTTGTCATATAAATACAGTGGCAACAAGAATAGTCAGAAGTTAGGAATCCTGAGTCATGTAACTCACGCCTGTCCACCATCTACAAGTCAGGAGTGTGACAGAATACGCAACACTTGCCTGGATGGGTGTAACGTCCACAACACTCAAGAAGTTTGACACTATCCAGGACAAAGCAGCTGCTTGACTGGCACCACATACATAAATATCCACTTCCTCCACCACCAATGCTCAGTCACAGCAATGTGTACTATCTACAGCACACATTGCAGAAATTCACCACAGCTCCAATCCATGAGAGTGCCATCCTCCCTGTAAGTTTACCTCCATGCTTCTCTCCATTCTGAATTTGAAACATATCACCGTTCCTTCAGTGCCATTGAGTCAATATCCTGGACAGGCTCCCCCGACAGTTGTGTGGTTCAACCTACAGCGGATGAACTGCAGCAGTTCAAGGTGGCAGCTCACCAGCACTTCCCCGAGTACAACTGGGGACGGGCAATAAAATGCTGGCCCAGCCGCTCACATCCACTTGTCTCAAATGTACAAAAAGAGGCAAAATGGCTGAATATCTCCTGCACGTCTTCTGGGACATGTTTGACATTCTCCTGATTTAGAGCTATTTCTGGATATCGTTTTGTTTCCTCCAGCATGAAGAAGGAAATGTATTTTCACGTCATCCTGAAGTGTTGACCAAATCAGTGTGGGGCTGGAGTGTCATGTCGGCCAGACCAGGTAAGGATGGCAATGTCCCTCCTTAAAGGACATGAGTGAACCTGCTCAGTTGTTCTGCTTCTCAATGATTGTTTCATCGGCTCCACAACTGGGACTAGCTTTTTCCTTCATGGCATTGACAAAATGACATTCAATTGCAGCAGATGACCTGCTAAGATTCAAACCCCCTGTCACCAGAGCATAGAGCTGGCTCCTTTGTAATTCTAGGCCAGTCTGTCCACAGATGGTGCCAGACCAGCTGAGATTCACCTTCTGTTTAATTCAGATCTCCATCATCGCCACTATTTTGTTTTTCTTGGTCTTTGTTTCTGCTGATGTCTTTAAATGCTTTATTCAGACGGGACACTTTGTTCCGTTTTAATTTCCCACCATGAATTTACAGGTGCGCACCGCCAATTCCAGCCGCTCCACGTGACTGCCGCTCGTGGTGAAGGCACCCGCGCGCTCACATTCGAACTCTCGGCCGTTGGTCGTCAACGGCTGCGCAGAGTGATTGCGCCCTTGAAAACTACTCCTCTCATCAGGCACCGCCCATCGATCTTCCGCCAGACGCCTGGGCGACGACCCAAAATACTCAGGCGCAGGGGCCCCAAAGCAGCCTGGGTAATGTAGTCCAAACAGGGTGCGTTGTCGGAAATGAGCGACTCAGGAAATTTATGTGGAGAGACAAACAGTGAATCGTCTCGACATTTTCTCCTTCACAGATGCTGCCAGACCTGCTGAGCTTTTCCAGCAAGAGATAATGGGAACTGCAGATGCTGGAGAATCCAAATAACAAACTATTATTCGAGCTGTTCATGGCACGGGGCGACGCCGATACAGTCATCAACGTAACGGAGTAAGAGGCGGGGTTTAGGGCCAGTGCAGGTATGGAAGAGGGATTGTTCCACATCACCTACAAAGAGGCATGCATAGCAGGAATAATCCCTCTTCTGTAACTCCACTGGTCCTAACCCCCACCTCTCGAGCTCAAACAGTTAATCCTATTCACCAACACCTTCCACCCCAACCTCAAGTTCACCTGGGCCATCTCCAACACATCCCTTACCTTCCTGAACCTGTCTCCATCTCAGGCAACCACCTAGAAACCGATGTCCATTTCACGCCCACCGACTCCCACAGCTATCGAACATACACCTCCTCACACCCACCTTCCTGCAAAAAATGCCATCCCCTATTCCCAATTCCTTCGCCTCCGCTGCATCTGCTCCCAGGATGAGGCATTATACTCCTGTACAACATCCCCCCACCACAGAGGTTGAGAACGCCCTCGACTCTGTCTTCCATATTTCCCGCAACTGATCCCTCACAGCCCGCCCCCGCAACAACCACCAAAAAATAATCCACCTCGTCCTCACCACCCTCCTGATCCAATGCATCACCCTTCGACACTTCCACCATCTGCAATCCGACCCCACCACTAAAGACATTTTTCCATCCCACCCTTGTCTACCTTCTGGAGGCATCACTCTCTCCGTGACTCCCTTGTCTGCTCCACACTCCCCTCCAACCCCACCACACCGGGCACTTACCCCTGCAGCCACAGGAAGTGCTACACCTGCGCCCATCCCTCCTCCCTCACCTCCATCCAGGCCCCAAGAAGACTTACCACATCAAGCAGATGTTCACCTGCACATCTGCCAGTGTAGTATACTGCATCCACTGTTCCTGCTGTGGCCTCCTCTACATTGGGAAAACCAAGCGGAGGCTTGCAGACCGCTTTGCAGAATGCCTGCGCTCAGTTCGCAATACACAACTGCACGTGCCAGTCGCAAACCATTTCGACTCCCCCCTCCATTCCTTAGAAAACATGTCCATCTTGGGCCTCCTACAGTGCCACAACGTTGCCATCAGAAAGTTGCAGGAACAGCAACTCATATTCCGCTTGGAAACCCTGCAGCCCAATGGTATCAATGTGGATTTCAAACCCCTACCCCCACTGCATCCCAAAACCAACCCAGCTCGTCCCTGCCACCCTCCTGTCCCTTCCTCCCAGCTCAAGCTACACCCCCATTTCCTTCCTACCATCCTCATCACACCCTCTTGACCTGTCCGTCTTCGACGGACTGACATGCCCCTTCCCTACCTCCCCACCTTCACTCACCTTTACTGGCTCCATCCCCGCCTCTTTAACTTGTCTGCCTCCCCTCCACCTATCTTCTCCTCTATCCATCTTCGATCCACCTCTGCCCCCACTCTCTATTTATTTCAGAACCCTCTCCACCTCCCTCTTTTCTGATGAAGGGTGTAGGCCCGAAACGTCAGCTTTTGTGCTCCTAAGATGCTGCTTGGTCTGCTGTGTTCATCCACGTCTACACTTTGTTATCGCTATCCATTTTTATGACTATTTGCTGTCACAAAGTCACTCATTGATGTGGAGTTTTAATTAAACTCTGTCCCTTCCTGTTCTTTTTTGCTTGTCTTCAGCGACATCATCCTGTTGTTCCCAAGATTTTCAACCTTTCTGAGCGATATTAAGAACTGCAGATGCTGGCGATAACACGGTGTTGAGTTCAGGAACGCATCAGGCCAGACAGCATCAGAGAGACATTGAACGTAGAACAGTACAGCACAGTACAGACCCTTCGGCCCACAATGTTGTGCTGACCTATTATCCCACTAAGATCAATCTGGCCTGCAGACCCTGCATTTTACTATTCTCCATGTGTCTATCCAAGAGTCGCTTAAATATCTCTTAAAGGATCTGAAAAGTCTCTCTGTGCAGGAAAGTTTATGTTTCAAGCCAACTGTTCTGGAGAAAGGTCCAGCTCCACACTGTGTTATTTCTTTCAACCTTTCTGGTTGCATTTAGAAATATCCTTTCATCTGAATCCTGCTTCCGCCTCACCTCTTTCAGTTTGAACCTGTGTTCAAACTTCTCTTCATATGATTGGCCAGGTCACTGCTCTCAGAACAGTTCTAGTGAAATCCCTCAGAATGACACAGATCACTTTTCCCGAGCACTGATGCGAGTGCTCCATGATTCAAAACAGCTTCTTCCGACAATGTTGTTGGAAACTGGATTCAGACATCTTCCCGCACTCTGGTGATATTGCTCAGTAACTTCATCTGTGTGGTGTAGTTGCTGCCTCTGGCTGCCACTGTCTATTGCAGCTACTCTGAGGTCCTCAGCTAACTGAATTCTCCACTCGAGGGAGGAGATGAAATAGCACAGGCCAGGAATGGAGACTGGCATTTTCCAGATCTCTGTGAGACTCAGTACCATTCTACATGTGTGATCCTTACTACATGGGATTAATTCTGAGCCTGTTTATTTCTGTGTCCCTTGTAGCTATAAAGGGGGGCTCCTGACTCAAAAGAATTCCCAGCTCCTGTTTCACCAGTCATTATGTTGAAGACAGTTAACCAGCCAGAAAGATGAAGGAGGGTGAGATCTAAAACCTTGTAAATCCTGCAGGTAAGATCACTTGCGTTGGATAAAGCAGAGGTGAATTAGACGGCTGAAAGCGATAGGGCCACAAACACAACGTACTGAGAGGCCGAAGTGGGAAGACAAAGGCTCCGTCGCCATCCTCTCATGAAAGACTTGCTTTCACCTCTGAGCTTTATGAAGACACGACAGACCACAACTGATTCCTAGATCTTCATGTTTTAGGGAAGATCAATTCAACAGAGGAAAAAACAGGCATCTTAGGAGATACAATTAAAAATAAAAATATCACAGCGGATCAAGTCAGCATCCATTGTGAGAAAGCAAGCCAGCGTTTCGAGTCCTGTATAAGAAGGACGGATTGAGCATGAATTAGAATGGGATTAATATATTGGTGGGGAGATTTGAAAGAGCTGCTCTGTCGGATTTAAAGTTATAAGAGCCTGGGGTGAGAAACTGAGAAACAAGAAAGGAATGATCACCTTTATGGGATTGTAGTATAGACCCCTCTGAAATGTCAGCAGGAAATTGAGAAAGAAATTTGTAAAGAGATGTCAGTTATCTGTCAGAATAACAGGGCGGTTATGGTATGGAATTTTAAATTTCCAGACATAGACTGGAACTGCCATCGCGTTGACAGCTTGGATACAGTTGATTTTGTTAATTGTGTTGAAGAATTTTTTCTAATTCAGTATGCGGATGTACCAAATAGAGAAGGTGCAAAACCTGTCCTACTCCTGGGAAATAAGGTAGGGCGGGTGACTGAGATGTCAGTGGAGGAGCACTTTGGGGCCAGTGACAATAATTCTATTAGTTTTGAAATTGTAATGGAGAAGGAAAGATCAGCTCTAAAAAGTTAAATTTCTCAGTTGGAGGATGGCCTGTTTTGACAGAATTCAGCAACACCTTTCAAAAGTTGTTTGGTTGCAGATGTTCACAGGCAAAGGGACGGCTGGAACATGAGAAGCCTTGACAAATGAGATAATGAGAGCCCAGGACAGTATGTTTCTGTTGGGGTGAAGGGCAAGACTGTTAGTAAAAGAGAATTTTGGATGATGAGAAAAATTGTGGTTTTCGTCAAGAATAAGAAGGAAGCAAACGTCAGGTGTAGACAGCAGAAATAAGGTGATCCCCAGAAGTGTATAAAGTCAGGAGGGGTATACTTAAGAGGGAAATCTGGAGGGCAGAAAGAGGACATGAGGTAGCTTTGGCAAATAGGGTCACAGAGAATCCAAAGCGATTCCACAAATACAGAAGAACAAAAGGGGAAGTATGTGGAGAATAGGGTCCCTTCATGATCAGCAGGGCCAACTATGTGTGGAACTGCAGGAGATGGGGTATATGCAAAACAGCTATTTTGCATCAGTGTTTGCTCTGGAGAAGGATATAGAAGATAGAGAAGGTGGAAAATGAATGGCGACTTCTTTTAAAAAATGTCGATATTACAGAAGAGGAGATACTGGACTTCTCAAAATCCATAAGGGTGGGTAAATCCCGGGGACGTGATCAGCTATACCCTCGAACTGTGTGGGAAGCAATGTGATTTCTGGGCCCCTTGCTGAGATATTTGTATCATCGATAGTCAGAGGTTGTTAAAGTGCAGCCACTGTTTTAAAAAGATGTCAAGGAAAAGCCAGGGAACTATAGACCTGTAAGCCTAACATTGATGGTGGACACATTGTTGGAAGGAATCCTGAGGGACGGGATTTATGTGTATTTAAAAAAGCAAAGACTGCTGAGGGATGTTCAATATGGCTCTGTGTATAGCAAATCATGTCTTACGAACTTGATTGTGTTTTTGAAGAACGAACAAAGGGGATTGATGAGGAATGTGGATGTGATCCACAATGACTTCCGTAAGGCAAGGTTGCTCATGGTAAGCTTGTTCGTAAGATTAGACCATGTGGAATACAGAGAGAACTAGCTCAAAGGTAGAAGACAGAGGGTGGTGGTGGAGGTTTGTTTTTCAGATTGGAGGCGTGTGACCAGACATGTGCCACAAGTATCAGTACTGGGCCCACTGCCCTGCCGCAGTACTGTCCACAGTACTGCCGTTCATCGTTGATATAAATAATTTGGTTGTGAACATCAGAGGTGTGGTGAGCACGTTTGCAGATGACTCTGAAATTGGAGGTTTGTTTGATTGATTTCTTGTCATGTGTAGTGAAATACAGTGAAAAGCATTGTTTGCAAGCTGTGCAGGCAAATCACAGCAAGCAATGCATGTACAGATCAAAAAGGCTTAGAGGCGTGCAGGTTACATTGTTTGAGGCTAAAGTTCATTCAACAGTCTGACAATGGATGAAAAGAAGCTGTTCCTGAACCTACTTGTGTGTGTGATCAGGCTTCTGTATCTTCTTCCTGATGGAAGAGGTTGTTGGAGGTCATTACCAGGGTGCAAAGGATTTTTTGATGATGTTGGCTACCATTTTACGCAGCGAGTCGTGCAAATAGAGTCCGTAGATTTAAGGTTCGCTTCTATGATCGTCTGAGCTGCGCATATCACCTTCTTTGGTTTCTTACAGTCCTGGGCATAGCGGTTGCCAGAGCAACAAAGAAGGTCATCTCAGAGTGCAATGGGATCTTGATCAGTTGGGCCAATGGGCTGAAAAGTGGCAGATGGAGTTTAATTTCGATAAATGTGAGCTGCTGCCTTTTAGAAAGGCAAATCAGGGCAGGACGTATACGTTTCATGTCAAGACCCTGGGGAGTGTTGCTGAACAAAGAGACTTTGGAGCTAGGGTTCATGGTTCCTCCAGGTTGAGTCACTGGTAGATAGGATAGTGAAGAAGGCATTTGGTATGTTTGCTTTCATTGGTTAGAGGATTGATAATGGGATTTGGGAGATCATGTTGTGGCTGAAAAGGACATTGGTTGGACCACTTTTGGAATATTGCATGCAATTTTGACCTCCCTGCCATAGGATGAATGTTGTGAAACTTGAAAGGGTACAAAAAGATTCATGAGAAGGTTGCTATGGTTGGAGGGCCTGCGTTAAATGTAAGGTTGAATAGTTTTTGAGAAGACTTGTCGCTGTGAATGAAATTGTAGACTTAGACAGGACATTATTCAAATAAGCTACAGCACAAAGCAGGACAGGAGCATTTATACAGCGTTTTTAAAAGGAATGGAGACCCAAAAAGTATAATCCACATTTACCCCCGCCACAGACCACAACAAGAAGACACAGCACAGCCAGATGCACTAGTCACCTCCCATACATCAGAGACACATAAGAGACTACTCAGACCTCTAGGTATCAGTGTAGCCCACAAACTAATAACCACCCTGCAACAGCTGCTGACGAAAGTAAAGGAACACATACCCGCAACCATTAAAACCAATGTAATATAAGAAAATGCCATGCAATGACTGTGAGAAACAACACATCGGCCAAACTGGAATAAAACTGACAATAAGGATACACGAACAGCAACTATCCACCAAGAGACACAACCAATTCTCACTGGTCTCATTACATACGGACAAAGAAGAACAGGACTTCAACTGGGACAACACATCTGTAATAGCACAAGCCAAACAGAGACATGTCAGGAGACTTCCGGGAGACTGGCATTCAACTGAAACTCCATCAACAACGATATTGAACTGAACCCGATATACAGATCACTGCAAAACAGAACCAAAAGTGATACTAACCAGACCAGCAAACTGAGGCAAATCAATAACACTGGGAGGAGTGTAGTGGCTAGGGTCACTGTGCAACTGATTACAATCACTGTATAGTTACTGAGAAGTGTGCAGATGAGCCCAGGGTCACTGTGAGAGTGTTTAAATTCACTACATTGTAACTGGGAGATGGCCAGACAAGGTCAGGCTCACTGTGGAGCTGTTTTCAGTCATCTGCAATTCCTACTATCTCTGAAACAATTTTAACCCTACTGTGAAGCCTCTTCTAAGGATGCCTACCTTGAAGAAGTTGCTCTCCTTCCTCATGAAAAACCTCAGTGGATCAATGTGGGGCTTTACAAGCTTCAAAATCTCCTGTCCCACTACCGCATCCCAACACCAGCCCAGCTCGTCCCTGCCTCCCTAATCTGTCCTTCCTCTCACCTCATGCCCCACCCCTATCTCCTACCTATTAAACTCATCAGACCCCCGAGACCAGTCTGCCCTCTCTGGACTGACCTATCTCTTCCCTACCTCCCCGCCTACACTCACCTTTACTGGCTCCACCCATGCCTCTTTGACCTGTCTGTCTCCTTTCCAACTATCTTCCCGTCTATCCATCTTCTATCCACTTTCCCCTTGCTCGCTATTCATTCAAGAACCCCCTTCCCCTCCCCTATTTCTAGAGAAGTGTCTAGGTCAGAAACATCAGCATTCTTGCTCCTCTGATGCTGCTGGGCCTGCTGTGTTCATCCAGCTCTACACCTTGTTATTTCAGATTCTCCAGCATCTGCAGTTCCGTCTATCTATGGATATTTGATTATCTCCTTTCATATTCCTGTTCAGTGGGCAGGCTTTGGGAGTCAGTAAGTGAGAATAGAAGAAATGGCAGTTCACTTGAGAGTTCCTATTTCCCTTCTCTTTTGAATTATGTTATGATCCGAAGTTGAGTTTCTATTTAATAGTAGCAACCAGGATATTATTGAAGGATTGCTGGGTTTAGGCTGGGGGCTGAAGGTGGGTCAGGTTGGTGATCGGGTCAGGGCTGGGAACAGGTAATAGTGGACAGTGCGGACGCAAAGATCATCACCAAAGGCGCAGCAATCTCTTCCCTCGATTCCCATACTAACCTTTGTATATATCCCGTCTGACCACACGGACGTATCTATCCTCATATTTTTCAAACTTTCTTGCACACTCTCCTTCCTAACATGAACCTGTTTGAGCATAGCTTCCTGTTTCACACTGTCGTCACAAACTACAAGGTCCATCTCACTGGTGAATACTGAAGCCAAGTATTTCTTAAGGACCTCCCCTACCTCCTCCGACTCAGTGCACATGTTCCCTCCACTATCCCTGACCAGCCCTACCCTCACTCAGACCTTCCTCTAGTTCCTCGCATAAGTTTAGAACATCTTGTGGTTTTCGTTAAGCCTACCACCAAGAATTTCTCATATCCCCATCTAGCTCTCCTAAGTCCATTCTTCACTTCCTTCCTGTACACCTTGTAGGCCTGTAGAGCCTTGCCTGATCTTTGCTTCCTCAACCTTAAATGAGCTTTCTTCTCCCCCTTGACTGGATTTCCACATGTCTTGTCATCCAACGATCCTTCACCTTACCATCCCTTCCTTGCCTCAGTGAGACAAACCTATCCAGTACTCGTAGCAAGTGCTCCCTAAACAACTTCCACATTTCTGTCATACCTTTCCCTGGGTACCCCTCCCCCAGTTACATACTTTCACACCTTGTCCGTTCCTGTTCCTCTCCATGACTATATTAAAGGCCAAGCAGTTGTGACCATTCTCAACAAAATGCTCTCCCATTGAGAGACTGACACCAGGTCTGGTTCGTTGCCAAGCACCAAATACAAACATTGAGTCAGAAATCCTTCCTGGGCACACCTGACAAAGTTGGTTCCAGCCAACCTATTTGCACTTAGGAGGTTCCAGTTTTTATTAGGGAAGTTGAAGTCACCAATGACAACAACCTTATTACTTCTGCACCTTTCCAAAATCTGCCTCCCAATCTGTTCCTCAGTGTCTGTGTTGCTATTGGAAGGTCTATAGAAATCTCCCAATAAAGTGAATGCTCCTTTCCTGTTTCTGACTTCCACCCATACTGACTCAGTCGACAAACCCTCATCGACGACCTTCCTTTGTGCAGTTGTGATAACATCCCTGATTAGCAATGCCACTCCCCACCTCCTTTACCTGCCTCCCAATTTCTGTTGAAACATCTAAACCCCGAAACATCTAACAACCATTCCTGCCCCATGTTATCCAAATCTCTGTAAAGGCCACAGTGTTGTATCTCCAAGTACTGATCAATGCTGTGTGTTCATCACCTTTATTCCTGACACTTCCTGCGTGAAAATAGACACACAATCCGTTGCACTGACTGCAACTTTGCCCTATGAACTATCTATCCTTCCTCACAGACTGTCTCCATGCTGTATCTGTCTGTACACTAGCTACCCCATCCTCTGATCCGTAGATCTGGTTCCCATCCCCCTGCCAAGATAGTTTAAACCATTCCAAAGAGCTCTAGCAAGCCTCCTGCCCAGGATATTGGTGCCCCTCCAGTTCAGTTGCAACCCATCCTCATGTGCAGGTCCCACCTTCCCCAGAAGGTATCCCAATGATCCTCGTATCTGAAGCCCCCACTCCTACACCAGCTCTGTAGCCATGTGTACAGCTTCACTTGCTCTCTATTCTGAGCCTCACTGGCAAGTGGCACCAGTTGTAATCCTAAGATTATACTCTACTCGTTCTGCCTTATAGCTTCCAATCTAACACTCTATATTCACTTTTCAGGTCCTCATCCCATTTCCTAGCTTTGTCGTCGTTACCCTGGCTTGTGCTATCACCACTCCCACCGCTGAATTAGAGGCTGCTGTCTGACGAGGCAAGTTCTTCGTAAGGAAATCTTACATTCCTTGCTGCCCCCTGGCTCGTGCTCTCATCACTCCACACTGAATTAGGCATGGACTTTGGGAGCACTATTTTTTTTGCAGTGTCAGTGTGCCCAGTTTGAGATGAGTTATTTGGAACATTGCCTATCATTTTGCAGAAAAGGTGAAATTTGCAATTCACAATTCAATTTCCTGTACTTGAAGGTTCAAGTTGGTTGATTTTTTTTTCCCAATCCCAACGTTGTGGCAAATTCTGGAACCGTACTTGTGACTGAGAGGTTTAAATAGAGAGCACAGAAACACAGAGATAAGAAAAAGTAACAGCAGCAGAAATAGTCAAGTGATTATATATAAAAACAGAGAGAAAACGAAATACAAGAAATAATGGAGTTTGTGAGTGATATTGTGAGAAAAAAAGAGATGTAAACTGATTGGACATGCCTCATGTCTAATTCCCTGCCCCCTACCCTTTTCCCCGATGCCTCGACTGATCAAGAATTTCAGCCTTAAATATACACAGGGGTTCCGCCCCCACATTTCTCTGTGGCAAAGACGTTAATAAAAAACCCTGAACCCTCAGCAAGAAGAAATTCCTCCTTTTCTCAGTCTTAACTTGACACACAACTCTGGGGAAAGATGGAATATTCCATTAGCAATGAGAGCGGGGTGGAAACATGAACTTAGAGAAAAGGGACCACAGACAGAAGAGATAAACGTTAGGATTTGCGGAATGCATAAACCATTGGGGCCCCTAGAGCTCTATTTGGAATTCCACAAGATCATGTCTTTCCAGTATTTCCAATTCCATTTTCCCATCTTTCCCTGATTATCCTGCCTGAGAAGAATCTAACCATCTCAACCTTAACATTCAATGAAATTTCCTTTACTGCATTTTGAGACAGAAATTCGAGTGTTGCACAGCTCTCTGAGAGAGAAAAAAGTACAACCTAATCTCTGTCCGGATAGGGGGAAACGTATATTTGAAACATTGTCCCTATTTCTACACGAATCCACAAGAGCAAATGTCCATTCCAATTCAATCTAGTCAGAACCATTCTGAACGTTAGAATGCCATCATTTCTGACTTCGCAGAATCTCAGTGAACAGATGGGGAGTCTGTGCAAATTTTGTGAAGAGTCATCCTGCTGATTGTAGGTAGCAAATTTCTGATGAAGTGTCTATGCCTGAAACGTCAGCTTTTGTGCTCCTAAGATGCTGCTTGGCCTGCTGTGCTCATCCAGCTCTACTCTTTGTTATCATCTGCATTATCTCCAATTTGTCTGCATCCTGCCTTAACCAAGGAGACCAAAACCCCACACAGTATTCCAGACGTGGTCTCAACACTGTCCTGCATGACAGAAGCAGAACATGGTTAGAACACAGAACATATAGCAATACAGCACAGTACAAGCCGTTTGGCCCACGATGTTGTGTCAAACTTTTACCCTAATCCCAAAACCTGTCGAACCTCCAGCCCTACCTTATACTACCATTTATATGCCTATCTAACAGCCACTTAAATGCCTCGAATGAGGCCAACTGCACGATCCTCTCCAGCAATGCATTCCATGCTCCGACCACTCTCTAAGTAAAGAATCTGCCTCTGATGTCTCCCCTATATCGACCTCCACTCACTTTAAAATTATGCCCCCCATGTAATAGATACCTCCATCGAGGAAAATGTTTCTAGCTGTCCACTGTATCTATACCTCTGATCATTTTGTATGCCTCTATCAAGCCACTTCATCCTCCATCATTCTAAAGAGAAAAGCCTTAGCTCCGTTAACTTTTCCTTGTAAGAACTTCTCTCCATTCCAGGCAACATCCTGGTAAATCTTCTCTGCACCTTTTCCAACACTTCCACATCTTTTCTGTAATGAGGCGACCAGAACTGGACACTATACTCCAGATGTGGCTGAACCAGGGTTTTGTAGAGCTGGAGCATAACTTCACAGCTCTTGAACTCAAGTCCCTCCATTAATGAAAGCTAACCCACCTTACACCTTCTTCACAACTCTGTCCACCTGGGTTGCAGCTTTCAGGGAACTGTGGACATGAACCCCAAGGCCCCTCTGCTCCTCCACACTGCCAAGAATCTTTCCGTTAATCCTGTATTCTACTTTCAAGTTTGTCCTTGCAAAATGAATCACCTCACACTTTTCAGGGTTAAACTTCATCTGCCACTTCTCAGCCCAGCTCTACATCCTATCAATGTCCCTTTGTAACCTAGAACAGCCCTCTGCACTATCCACAACTCAAACCACCTTTGTAACATCCGTGAACTTACTAATCCATCCTTCCACTCCTTCAAATCATTTACAAAAATCACAAATAGAAGAGGACCCAGAACAGATCCTTATGATACACCACCCGTAACTGAGCACCATGTTGAATATTTTCCATCCACTACCACCCTCTTTCTTCTAAGGGTCAGCCTTGAATCCAATCTGCCACATTTCCCCCTATCCCTTGCCTCATTAACTTCTGCATGAGCCTACCATAGGGAACCTTTTCAAACGCCTTTCTTAAATCCATGTATACCACATCCACTGCTAGACCTTCTTCGATGTGTTTGGCCTTTTCAAAGAATTCAGTAAGCTTTGTGAGGCATGATCTAACCTTCACAAATCCATGCTGACTATCACGAAACAAACTGTGCCTTTCCAAGTGATCATAAATACTATCAGAGCCCTTTCCAATAATTTGCCCACCACTGAAGTAAGACTAACTGGTCTGTAATTTCTGTGGTTATCCCTATTCCCTTTTTTGAACAAGGGAATGATGTTTGCCTTTCTCCAATCTTCCAGCACTATACCCATGGGTAGTGAAGACAAAGATCATCGCCAATGGTCCTGCAATTTCTTCCCTCGCTTCCCATAGAATCCTTGGATAAATCCCATCAGGCCTGGGGTCTTATCTATCTTCAAGTCCCTTAAAGTTCCTAGTACATTTTCCATACTGTCATCGACCTCCTCTCACCTTCCAGCCTGTTTCACACTCTCCTCCTCTACAACTAGGTCCCTCTCAGTTGTGAATACCAAAGAAAAATATTCATTCAGGACCTCTTCTATCTACTTAGGCTCCGTGCACAAATACCCTTTACAATCCTTGTTCGGCCCTACCCTTTCTCTGGTAGTTCTCTTATTACTCATGGGCATGTAAGAAGCCTTGGAGTTTTCCTTGATCCTATCTGCCAAGGTTTTCTCATGCCCTCTTAGAGCTCTCCTCAGCCCTTTCTTCAGCTCCTTCCTGGATGACTTGTATCCCTCTACGGCCTTTCCTGTCCCTTGTTTCCTAAACCTTATATAGGCATCCTCCTTCCTCTTAACCAGTCATTCGACCTCTCTTGAGAACAAAGGCTCCTTCACCCAACTGCCTTTTCCCTGCCTGCGACGGACAAACATATCGAGCAAACGCAGTATGCATTCCTTAAACGATCTCCATTTTTCAATATTGGCCTTCCCTGATAACATCTGTTCCTATTTTATGTTGCCCAGTTCTTGCCTCGCAGAATTGTCATTACCCTTACCCCAGTTATAAACCTTACCCTGCTGTATGCACCTATCCTATTCCATGACGATTGTAAAAGTAACAGTTATAATCACTACCGCCAAAATGCTCTCCTACCAACAGGTCTGACACTCGGCCTGGTTCATTTCCAAGCACCAAATCCAAATCGGCTAATCTCCTTGTGTTGGTCTATCGATGTACTGTGACAGGAATCCTTCCTGAACACACTGGACAAAATCTGTTCCATCTAAACTATTACAGCTAAAAAGTTTCCAATCAATATTTGGAAAGTTGAAGTCACCCATGACCGCAATCCCATGACTTCTGAACCTTTCCAGTATCCGCCTCCCAATCCACTCCTCCATTTCTCTGCAACTATTAGGAGGTCTGTAAAACAAAAAAAAAACAAAGTTACTGCTCCTTTCTTGCTCCTGACCTCAACCCAAACTGACTCTGTAGACATATCATTCTCAAACTGCCTTTCGGTGGCTGTTATACTATACCTGACTAGCAATGCCTCTCCCTCACCTTTTTACCACCTTCCCTATTTTTTTAAAGCATCTAAATGCCAAATTTCCAACAACCATTCCTGTCCCTGAGGTACCCCAGTTTCTGCAATGAACACAACATCGCAGTTCCACGTAGTGACCCATGCCCTAAGTTCATCCGCCTTATTTCCGATACTGCTAGCATTGAAGTATACACACCTCAAACCATCTCTGTGTCCACAATTATGCTTCATTGACCACATTTCTTTATTAACAATCTCAATCTCTGTTGTTTCTGCTGGAAGGCTGAAAACCTCATTCTCTGAATTCTAAATCCGGTTCCCCACTCCCTGCCAATCTAGTTTAAACCATTCTGTATAGCTCGAGCAAGCCTTCCCAGGAAATTTGTGCCCTTCTGGTTCAGATGCAACCCAACTTTCCTGTACAGGCCTTGCTTTCCCCAGAATGTGCTCCAATTATTCATGTAATGGAAACCCTCTCTCCTAGACCAGCCCTGTAGCTAGGTGTTTAGCTGTACCCTCTCCTTATTTCTGACCTTGTTATCACGTGGCACTGGTAGCAATCCAGAGATAATTACCCTGTTTGTCCTGGATTTCAGCTTCCCTGTACTCGTTTTTCACATTCTCAGCTCTTTATTTACCTATGTCATTTGCACTGATGTACACCATGACTGCTGGTTCCTCAGCTTCCTGCTTAAGAATCTTGTAGACACTATCCAAGAGATCACAGACCCTGGCACCCGGGAGGCAACATACTATCCATTCATCTTGTTCGTGTCCACAGAGCCGCCTATTAATGCCTCTTATCATTGAATCCAACACTACAATTGGCCTCCTATTCTCCCCCCTTCCCTTTGTTACTCATCATCGTGCAAATCCTCCGGCAATAATTCACAGAATGCCACTAGCCTTCTTGTGATCTTGCTGCAGCTTCACTTTAAGTTATTTTGACTGATTCACAATCCAATGTCATACGCAATCATGACAGGCGAACAGATCGATAGATAGACAGACAGACAGATACAGGAGCACTATGAAGGTTTGAGTGATAAAGAGAAACGAGGTAGATTGGGTCATTTTTGGCTGCAGTGCAGGAGGTTGCAGGGTGACCTTAGCGAGGTTTGCAAAATCATGAAGGGTATAGATAAGGCTAATGGTGGGTGCCCTATCCCTAGGAAGGGCATTTCAAGGTGAGGGGGCTTTTTTATGGTGAGAAGAGAGAGATTTAAAACGGACATTACCGGCAAGTTTTCTTTTAACACAGAGAATAGTTCACATGTAGAATGAACTTCCAAAGGCAGTGATGGATGCGAGTACAGTTCTAAGGTTTAAAAGACATTTAGATAAGTACATGAATAGGAAGGTTTTGGAGGGATATGGGCCAGTTGCAGACAGGTGGGACTGGTTTAGTAAGGGATTTTGGTTGGAATGAACTGGTTGGACTGAAGGGTCTGATTCTGTGCGGTATGATTCTATGATTCTATAATTGTGAGAATGATGGAGGTGCCGGGATGGACTGGGATGGACAAGGTCACAATCCACATAACACCAGGTTAAAGTCCAACAGGTTTACTTGAAATCACGAGCATCACAGCACTGCCCCTTCAGATGGAGTGAATGTATAATTGTGGAACAGAAAGAGTTTGGGAGTTAAAGACAAGTAGGGCAAGTAAAAAGCAGAACTGAAGTCAACAACAAAAAGAAACCTTGCAGACAGACAGGGAACATGAACAGTATTGAAAAAGGTAGAGGGAGACAAAGGCAACATGAGAGATAAGCTGGATGATACAGTGAACAATAGAATCTTGCCTGAGAGTGTAATTTGGGCGTTTTCTTCAAACCACACTTTGACATGTTTCTCACTTTCCTTTGTTTTAGGGTCAGTGAATGGTGTCGGCTTCTCTTACCACTGTGACTGTTGAAAACCTGACAACAGATTCATTGGAAGTCCTTTTCTGAGGGAGCAGTAAAAATGCTGGGTAGTGGATTGTGCTTTATTTCCACAGCTACAGAGCACTCCCAAAACCTGCTGTGTCCTCTCCATTGTCTGCGACATGCAAGGAGGCTCAGATCTTACCTAAGATCGAGTACAGCCATCGGCTTATAGAGCTGGTCAGGTAAGATCTGTTTCAGTTACACTTACCGGTGAACAAAGTGAGCAAAGGCATTGATATGCACTTTAGCCACATCTGACATGGGGGTATGAGTGGCAACAACAGGAACAGACAGAGTGTATGCATTTTGAAATTTGTCAGCACCCTTTGATCACACTACAGGGAGAACACGGAAGAAGCTGAAAAGAATGATAAAACGATTTGTTCAATTCATGACATCCTTGGCGAGTGAAAGACATTGGGGGGCAAACATACAGGCAAATAGAACATTTCTCTCTCTTGTTACAGATGCTACTTTGCAAATTATGTGAAAGGTCACCCACACATCCTTCAATGTAGTCTTTTGCACCTGCTGCTCCCAATGTGGCGTTCTCTACATCGGTTTGACCAAGTGGAGGCTTGGAGTCCACTTTGTGGAGCACCTGTGCTCTGTTCACAACAAACAACTACACCTTCCAGTCGTGAACCACTTCAAGTCCCCCTCCCAGCCCCGCATGACATGTCCATCCTGAGCCTCCTCCAGTGTCACAATGATAACACCCAAAAACTGAGGAGCAGCAACTCATATTCTGCCATGGGAACCTACAGCCCAGCAGCCTCAATGTGAATTTTACCAGTTTCAAAATCTCCCCACTACTGGCCTCATTGCATGACCAACCCTCCCACACATCCCCGCCTCAATAACCTGACACAGCCTGTCCATCTTCTCTCCCGCCTGTCCGGTCCGCCCATCTCACTGACCAATCCCCACCACTGCCTTACCTGCACTCACCTATCACCATCCCCCTACCTTCTCCGTCTCCACTTCTCCTCTCTCTATTTATTTTGGAGCTCCGTTCTCCCTCCCCCATTTCTAAATAAGGGTCCCAACCTAAAACGTCAACTTTCCTGCTCCTCTGATGCTGCCTCGACTGCTGTGTTCCTCAAGCTCCACACTGTGTTATCTCTTGTTCAATTGGTAACTTCATTGGTCAGAGAGTGAAAGACATGGGGGACCCACATGAAGACAAACAGAACATTTCTCTCTATTATTGTAAGTGCTACTTTGCCAATTTATGAAACAGACGTTCTGTTTATCTCCCATGGGTACGATTTGCAGGTGAAGGTTGGGGTTTCTTCCAGGAGTAAAACAAAAAGAAAGAGAGTGGCAGAGTATTATTCAAACGATGAGAGAATGCGACCATATTGGCCTCCATAATGAGCGGATGGATAGGATGGGACACTTCACATTGCAGTGTAGGAGGTTGAGGAGTGACATTACAGAGGTTGAAAAATCATGAGAGGCATAGAAGAAGTGATTTGCAAAGGCCTTTCCCCTCGGGGAGGGGAGTTCAAAAGTAGAAAGCATAATTTTTAGGTGAGACAAAAGAGATTTAAAACAGATCTGGGTGACAACCTTTTTACACAGAGGGTGGCCATATGTGGAATAAACTGCCAGAGGAAGTGGTAGATCCAGGAAGAGTTACAAAATTTAAAACACGTTTTAGACAGGCACATGAATTTGTAAGAATTAGAGGCTCATGAGCCAAACATAGGCAAAATCTCCACCACCCTCCCCCAAGCCTGGCCTCCACCCAGAGCAACCCCCCCCCTCTCATCCCTGCCTCCTTGACCTGACACAACCTGCCCATCTGCTCTCCCACCTATCCGCCACTCCCTTCCCACTGACCAATCCCCACCACTGCCTACATGCACTCACTATTCACCATCTCACCTACCTTCCCCAGTTACACCTCTCCTCGATTTATTTCTGAGCTCCCCTCCCCCTCCCCATTTCTGAAGATGGGTCCCGACTGGAAACATCAGCTTTTGTGTTCCTCAGATGCTGCCTGGGCTGCTGTATTCCTCGAGCTCCACACTTGTTTTCTCTGACTCCAGGATCTGCCGTTTCTGCTATCTCAAATGGGAATAATTTATTTCGGGCATGGACGAGTTGGACCAATGGATCTGTTTCCATGCTGTATGAATCTATGACGATGTGGATGTCCTTGTCTGGTGGCCGTTGAAATCAAAAATGAAGGTGTAGCAGGGTTGCAAGGTGTTCAAAAGGAAAATGACATTTGGGCCTTCATAACCTGAGGATTTCAGTACAGCTTGAAAGTTTAGTGAGATCACAGCTGGTGTATTACGTACATTCTTGTTTGAGGTATCTATGGAAACTCATACCTGCTGTGAAGTGACAGCAGTAAGATTTTCCCAGAATAATCCCTGCTGTGCCAGGTTAGCCCTATGAGGGGTGTTGAGCTTGAGTGGGTCTGCACTCACTGGATGATATATGAATGAAAAGTGTCTCGTTGATGCATATAGAATTCTGACAGGGCTCAGGATGCATTGCTAATGTTTCCCCTGGTCTGAGAGTCCAGACAAAGGGGCCACGGTCTCAGGATACACAAGGAACACCATTTCCAACTGAGATGATGACAAATGTCTTCACTCAGAGAGTGAAGACCATCTGGAGACCTCGACTACAAAAGGCTGTGGAAGCGAAGGCACTGAATTTTTTTTTAAAGAAAGAAACAGATTGATTTCCTACAGCTAAAATTGTCAGTGGGGATGTGAAAAGAACAGGTGTATGACTTTACAATAAGGTATCAGTCTGGGTCATAATGGAAGGTGGAACAGGGTTGATGAGAAGGTCACCAATTCTCCCATTGCACAGTCTTTTTCCTTCGCGTCCTTCGCGTTAATTATGAGATACTCAGCTTCTCCTGAGTTCTTGCCTGCTATCCATTATTTCATTATTTACTCACCCCTTTCATATGTTATGGAAGAGACCAAACGTCCTAAAAAACAGCAAGGAGATACTCTGGACATTGACTTTTATTTCCAGGCAAGTAAATGGTGCTGCATTCCAGATTTGATTTGAATGGTCAAACTACTGAGCTTTAAGAAAAACACACTTTATTCTTACTCCATAATTAAAATGCAAACAGAAAATTGACATGACTTTAACTCTATTGAAATGTTTAAACAACGTATTGTTTAACGACTGCACATCAACTGATCCAATGTAGCAACATTCCATAAATGCAGCCTTGGCAGAGGTAAATCCAACAATTCAACATTCCAGTCCAGGAGACAGATCACCAACAGAATGAATCGAACAGCACTGAGAGTGAGACTGAGAGTGAGAGTAAGAGTGATGTATCCAGCAGTTCCAACTCTAAAAGTCCAATGCCAACAATTAAAAGCAAAACTTGGGTCTGTGTGAGCCTGACTCTGCCCATTTCTGCTTCTTTCGTTTCCTTTAAACAAAAATTTCTTCCTCTGCTTTTCATGGAACAGACACCTCAGCACTTGCTTCACAACCCGCTCGTGAAGTCTTCAGGATTAATACTGCTTATTCCCAGCTGCTATCAGTTCTGTTGAAGTGTCACCAGACTCGAAGCAGTAACTGTGTTTTCTCCCAACAGATGCTGCCAGACCTGATCAGTTTCAAGGTTTCAGTTTCAAACATAGTGATAGATAATGACGGTTGTTTGAGCCAGCAAATACATCAAAGTGCAAAAGCTGAGCTTTCTCCACTGCTACCTCGGGGGTTCTGTCTCACTCCTGTCTAGACACCATACTATCTCTGAGTGCAGCCAGAATCTAAAATGCAAACCAATCTTATGCTTATCCTTCTGGCTCCTGGAACACAATTGCTAGACAGTCGCCTCCTGAATGAGACAAGTTCAGACTTTATTACATTCTCACCAGTGTGCCACTGAGCTTTGTTTCATGACCCACAGGCATTTGCTCTGTCTGTGGTTGGTACAGATCACACAAGCGTGCACCAACATACCCACAGTATAGATGGAAACTATTATTTACCATCCATCCAAATGATATTGCAATTTAAGAATTAGAATTCAATTTGTGCCTTTTCCACATTTTCACTGACATGAACTTGTCGAACCAGGTAGTTAAAAATATAATGTCATGAATTCAGCAACCTGCTTCAGAAACAGAGGGAGACAGTAAGAGAGAGACAGGCTGACAGACAGATGGAGTAAGAAAGATAGACAGAGAGAAAGAGCAAAAATAAACAGAGAGACAGACACAGAAAGAAAGACACAGCGAGAGACAGTGAGAGAGAGACAGTGAGAGAAAGAAACAGTGTGTGAGACAGAGACTCACAGAGTGAGAGAAATAGAAAGGGACACAGGAGTGAGTGCGATACAACAATGTGTATGTAACAGAGAGATCAAGAATGTGTATGAGAGAGGGAGTCAGTGAGTGAGAAACTGACACTGTGAGGAAGAAAGACAGAGAAGGAGAGAGTTTGAGACAGAAAGAAAGGACGTGAGTGAGAAAGACAGTGAGACAGACATCAAGAGGGAAAGAACAAGAGAGAGGGACAGAGAGACAACGAGAGATCGATAGTGTGAGTGATGGTAAGCAAGAAGAGTGAGGTATTGTGAGAGATAGAAAGAGAGACAGCAAGTCAGACTGTGGACGCGGAAAGAGACACAAGGAGAGAGATAGGTAGAGAGGCATAACAGAGAGGTAAAGAGCAAGCAAAACAGTGAGACAGAGACAGTGAGACACAGAAAGAGGGAGAATATCAATGAGTGAGAGAGAAAGAGCGAGAAGTAGGTCAGAGAGACAGAGAGAGAGAAATAGAAAAGGTGAGTGAGCGAGTCAGTAATAGAAAGAGACAGAGAGGGAGGGACTGAAACAGAAACAGAATGAACGAAAGAGAGGCAGAGTGAAAGAGAGAGGGAGGGAGAGTGGGAGAGAGATAGAGAGAGGACGCAACAGAGGCAGAGATTGAACTGAATTGAAAGAAACAGCCAGACAGAGGCTCTAAAAAGATTCACTAACTGGAAACACTTTTTCTCTGATCTAATTAACAACACTGCCCTTGAGTTCTCAGTTTATGTCACTATCCATGTTGGGCCACTCCTACTTTTGATTTGGCCAGATATATTCATCTTTGCGAAACAATCTTCTTGGCCACATGAAATGCAGCATGTCCATCCGTCTCTGAGGCCAACAGGAATAGAAAGCAAAATGTAAAACAAAATTCAATTGCATTTGCATGTTCCTTTGCTTCAAGCCCATTTGATGACTGAACTCTGGTGGCTGATTCCAGACTGTCCTCAAGGTGAGACATTTATTCAGTATCCAAGGTTTCAAAATGTGTGTTTAATTATATAAACCCTCCTGTTTTTTTCTAATGAGGGAAATAGTTTCACGTGCAATGCTACTGCCAACTGACAAAATATGTTTATGTTGTGTTCTCTACTGGAAACACATCCTTCCCTCATAATACCAGTAATACTATGCAATTTACTTAAAGGCACAAGCCATTTGAAATCTGGCATGTGCATGACCTGACAGTGAAGCATTGCCTCACCACTGCTCCAGGTAATGGTAGATTGGTGGGTTAAGAAGTTTGCAGATAATACAGAGATTGGTGGAGTTGTGGACAGCGTAGAATGTTATCAAAGGTTGAAACGGGATATAGATCAGTTGCAGATATGGGTAGAGAAATGGCAGATGGAGTTTAATCTGTTTAACTGTAAGGTATTGTGGTGTGGTACAACAAAAAAAAGGTAGGACTTCTGCACTCATGGTAGGGCCTTGGGTAGCGTTGGAGAAGAGAGGGACCTGGTGGTGCAGGTACATGAGTCTTTGAAGTTTGCATCACGTGGAGATAGCTTGGTTGAAATTGTATTTGGTATGCTTGCCTTCATTATTCAGTCCTTTGAGTAGAGGAGTCAGGGAGTCATGTTGAGGTTGTACAGGACATTGGTGAGGTCACTTCTGGAATGCGGTGCCGAGTTCTGGTCATGCAGTTATAGGGAGGACATTATGAAGTTGGAAAAGGTTCAGAAGAGAGTTACCAGGATGTTTCTGAGTATGGAAGGTTGATTTATAAAGGAAGGCTGGACATCTGTGACTTTTTTTCACTGGAGCTTAGGAGGTTGAGAGACGACCTGGTAAAAATTGATAAAATAATGGGGTGTATAGATAGATTTAATGGTAGTTGTCTTTTACCTGGGGTGGAGGATTTTAAGAATAGAGTGCACATTTTTAAGGTGAAAGGAGTAAGATTTTTAAAAAATGCATGAGAGGCTATTTTTTACGTGGAGGGTGGTTTCCATGTGGAATATACTTCCTGAGGAATTTGTGAATGCAGATATAATTACGCTTAAAAGAACTTCCATACTGTATGAGTCTATGTCTGTAAGTGTCAGGTGTTGCACTTGAGGAAATCAAAGGCTATGGAAGAGTAAAGCAGGATCCTTGCAAGCATTTTATATACAGTGAGATCTTGGGCTTCAAAGCCATACCTCCCAGAAAGTGGTCAGACTGGTACATGGAGTGGTTAGGAAGGGTGTATGGCATTGCTTACTTTTATTGGTCGGTGAATTGAGGACAAGTGTCAAGATGTCATGTTGCAGCTTTTATAAGACTGTGGAGACGCCACACAGAAAGCATTGCATTCAGTTCTGGCTGTCACATTGTAAGAAGGATCTGGTTGTTTTTGAGAGGGTGCAGAAGAGTTTTATCAAGATGCTGCTTGGATTAGAGAGCATGAGATACAGGGAGGGCGAGCAAAACTTCTGTTGTTTTCTCTGGAGTGCTGGAGGCAAATGGGAGGAGCCTATAAAATTGTGAGATGCATAGACACGGTTGATGGTCAGAATCTTTGTTGAATAATGTGCAAAATAGGGGGCATGTGTTCATGGTGAGCTTGGATTTCATATTGTTCCATATTCTGTTTCATTTGTGCTACCTTGTGAATCAATAGTGTTCAAACAATCAGAGCAGGTGACTCAACAACGCTGAGTCTGGGAAATTGACAACGGAAATAACGAGATGTCCAATGAATTCTAAGGATATTTTGCATCAACATTTGGTGCAACGTGTGCACCTACCATCCCAGAACAAGCTAACAATAGGGAAATGGAAGGTACAGGCCTGGGAAGTTAAAGTATTTTATTCAATCATCTGGCATGGGCATTTCCGGCATTTATCACCCAGCCCGTCCACAATTGCCCCCTTGAGAAGGTGGTGGTGAGTTGTCTTATTGAACCGCTGCAGCCCACCTGCTGTTGGTAGACTTTCAATGCCGTTCAGGAGGGAATTCCAGAATTTTGACCGAGTAACACTGAAGCAGTGGCTGATCTGTTCCAAAATCAAGATGGTGAGTGGCTCAGAGGGGAACTTGCAGGGGCTAATAGTCCCCATATATCTGCTGCCCCTCTAGATGGATATGGTTATGGATCTGGAAAGTGCTGTCTGCAGGGTCTTTGGTGAATTTCTGCAGTGCATCTTGTTGGAGGTACACACTGCTGGCACTGAGTGTCAGTGGTGGAGGGAGTGGTAGCTTGAGGATGTGGTGCCAGTAAGCAGGGGCTGGCTCCTTTGTCCTTGGATGGTGTCAAGCTTCTCAAGTATTGTTGGAGCTGCACCCATCCAGGCAATTGGGGAGTATTCCTTCACTCTCCACACTTGTGACTGAGATACTTGGAATGGCTCAATCAGGGCAGCTTCTAACCATATCACCTCCAAAGGAATGAAATCATGAAATGTCAAGGTGTCGAGCTGGATGAACACAGCAGGCCAAGCAGCATCAGAAGAGCAGGAAAGCTAACATTTCAAGCCTAGACACCTCTTCAGAACCTTGTTTCTGAAGAAGAGTTGAGGCCCAAAACATTTTGTTTGTGAACAAAATGAATGTTTACCAACATGTGTCCCTGTGTTCTTTACTGAACAGTACACTGCTCTAGCACAGCTCATCACTGAAGGGTCAAAAGAAGAGACAGAGAGTTGTCATCAACAGCAAACAGTCAGTCCCCAAGTGGCAAATAATATCTGTCCTTGATGAGTTTCCCCAAAAATTTCTGTGATTCTTTTTAAATCTGATATTCATTGACTGAAGAAAGCTAATGGAATGCTGGCCTTTCTATCCAGAGGATTGGAGTACAAGGACACAGAGTTATGCTGCACTTGTACAACACCCTGGTTAGACCCCACTTGAAGCAGGTCTGGGCACCACACTTCAGGAAGGATAGATTGGCCTTGGAGGGAGAACAATGTAGGTTTACAAGAATGATAACTGGACTTCAAGGTTTATGTGATATTTAGAAGGTTAGGGGGTGACCTGATCAAAGATATTATCAAGAAAAGACTGTGTGGTGAAATAGAAACTATTTCTACTGTCTGGGGCTTCTGGACCTATGGACGGTGTAGCCTGAGAATTAGGGCCAGACTGTTCAGGAAAGATGTCAGGAAGCACTTCCACACACAAAGGGTGGGAAAGGTTTGGAACTCGCTCCCACAAACAACAGCAGATGCTGGATTGGTTGGTAATATTCAATCTGAGAGAGAGAGAGAGAGAGAATTCTTTTGTTCAGCTAATCTATTTAGGGAATAAATGCTAAAGGCAGGTATATGGCAGACCAGCCTCAAGGAAATCAATGGCCTACTCCTGACATTTTTTGTACGAATATTCAACATTCATAAATCAGGAAGAATCTGCAGTTACGAAGTGTCATTTTCATGCACTGGTGCAACTACAGATTTGAAATACTTCCAGATGTTTTATTTTCATCCTCTCCAGATCCTCACCACCCACTGGGACAAACAGTCCTCAAATCCCCTTCTGCGCCTCTTACTTTTCACCTTAAAATGTTTCCCATCTTCCTTTGTCATTGACCTCTCATCTGAGGGGAACAGCTGCTTCCTATCACCCCCCTCCCCGCCCCTGCCCATGTCCTTCGTAAGAGAGCCACTGAAACCGACCTTCAGTCCAACTTGTCCATGCTGACCATGTTCCCAAACTAAACTAGTCACACCTGCCTGTGTTTGGCCCGTATCCCTCCAAACCTTTCCAATTCATGTACTTTCCCAAATGTCTTTTAAATGCTGTCCTGTACCCATATCCACCACTTCCTCTGGAAGTCCATTCCCGACATGAACTGCTGTCTGTGTAAAACAAAAAGTGTCCTTTATGGTTTTTTTTCATCTTTTTCCTCTCACTTCAAAAAGAACCCAAGTTTTAAACTGCCCCAAACTGGAGAAAAGGCACCTGCCATTCTCCTTTTCCAAACCCTTGTTATTTTATGAACCTGGATCAGGTCACCCTTCAACCTCCTGTGCTGCGGTGAAAATAGCCCCAGGCTATCCCACCTCTCTCTTTAACTCACCCTTTCCATTCTTCCAACATCCTGATACATCTTTTTCTGAACCCTCTCCAGATTCGCAATATCCTCAGTGGAACACGACAACCAGAACTGGACACAGTACTCCAGAAGAGGCCTGAACAACATTGTGTACAACAACATGATGTCAGAACTCCTGTACACAATGTCTGAGCAATGATGGCAAGCGTGCTCAATGCATTCCTCACCACCCTGTCGACCTGTGACTCTGTCTGCAATGAATTATGTGTCTGATCCCATCAGACTCTGTTCTACAAAACCACCCATTTTACACATATCTATCATTTCCACCTTCCTCAACAACCTTCTCTGCTGTAAAGAAAACAACCCAAACTCTCTCCATCACTTAAATAAAAAAGATTTGTTTCTGTCAGTCTTCCCAATTGGATAAATACCAGTTCGAACAATGACTAATACATGATATTGTAGAATTGGTAGCTCACAGATTCACACTCACCATTTAGTCGACTTCGCCCAAGCTCTGCATAATCAAATTTCTTGTGCGTCTGTCTTCACTCACATCCTCAGTTCGATTTCCCATCACCTCACTTGGAAGGAAGTATTTTCAGATTGTTACACAAGCAAGTTTCAATTCCCCTTGCAACAACGATTCACAATCTTCTCCCCCTTTGAGAGAAGCCATTTGTTGTCACTTCTGCATTTGATCTGCCCCACCACTTCCTCCAGAAGCAATGACTCTCTTGTTCTAGATTGCCCCACATGAAGAGACATCTTCTCTCCATCTATTTTGTCAATTCTCCCCTTTAGCATCTTCTATCCCTCAATTTAATCCCTTCTCATTCTCCTAAACTCCAGAGAAACTGCTCAATCTCTCTTCTAAGGCAAACCAGTCACTTTTGGAAATAATCGAGTGAATCTCCTTTGAACTGCCTCCAATACAACTACAACCACCCTCTTGTAAAGAGACCAAAATTGTACCAGTCTCTCCTCACAAAGCTCACATTTCATTTTGTCATCAATCCTGTGAAACTGCTGTGAACTCTCTCCAAAGCAACTGCTTTCCTCCTCATGTCAGGGGACCAAAGGACTATACAGTACTCCAGATGCAGAAATCCCAATGCCTTGTACATTTGAGAAGGCACACAACACCAGGTTAGAGTCGAATTAGTTTATTTAAAATCACAAGATTTTACCACAATGTCCCTTTGTCAGGTGAAGCAATGGAGAGGGACAGGCACAGAATTTGTAGGAGTCTCAAATAATCAGTCTCTTCAGGTGATGAATAGTTCCAGAGTATTCATAGGACGTCAGCAGCTGAATAACAAGCAAAGGGATGAGCTAAAATCCGATAAAATGAGGCAGTGAGATAATTTCAAGAACTTAAAAATATGATGGTGTTGCAAACAAATGAATGGGATAACATGACAGGTGCAAGAGTCATATACCAAGGGTTTAACCAAAGTAATAAGTAAACTAAAACTGTATAAACTAATGGAGGTAGAGAGATCATACTAATTTATCAAGCTGGTGGTGTCAGAGCAGGACAGCGAACAATGTTTTACAAATACAGACCGGCGGGTGGGGTCACACGTAGCCTGCCATGAGCCCAAGATCACGGTTGAGGCCATCTTCATGGGTACGGATCTTGGCTGGCAGTTTCTGCTTGGCGATTCTGCATTGTTGTGTATCTCGAAGGCCACCTTGGAGGATGCTTACCTGAAGATCAGGGGTGGGGGAACGGGGGGGGGGATGTGTGTTGCTGAATTAATATTAGAAGTAATACTGTCAACACTTTTGATCACCCGCAGAGACTTATTATTTGACACTCCACGCAAAACCTTTAAATGATATTTTTATCTCTATGCCATTTATCTCTCTGCTCCAAATCCTGTGTTTGTGTGCTTTTCCTAAAGCTTGTGTTTCCAAATAAATCTGTTGGTCGCTAACCCTGTGTCATGTGACCTTTGACATTGTCCACTCCAGTCGAACACCAGCACCTCCACTTCATTGTGCGGTTGAAGCAACATTTCCCTACGTTGAGACTCCATGCCTTTAGCAATAAATGATCTTCTTATTACTTGCCGGTGAAGCATGCTAGATTTCTGAGAATCATGCACAAAGACATTCAGATCCGTCTGCACTAATAAATTATTAATTTTCTCTCCCGTTCGGATGGTAAGTTGCCTTTTTCAATTCTTCTAACTACAATGGATAACCCTATCATTGATGTGAATGAGCCACACACATTTCAGTGTCAGATGGAGGGTGTCCTCAATTTGATCTGTTTTGCTTGCAATTTGTAAATGAGTTGGACACAATAGTACATTTGCCACCATGTAAAATTGTTGGGTATGCACCCCACAGCAATTCTCACCCCATTTGGACTGTTTTTGAAAGCTGTTACAATTCGCTAAACACCTCACTAACTTACCTCTGCTGGCGGGATCTGCTCGAAGAATCAGCTGGAGAAAATGAGAGAGAGAGAAAACATGGGAATGTTTTACTGTAAATATTTGGCTTCACCTGTCTGCAAATAAATTTGGGTTCCTCGACTGATGTGCAAGTAACAATAATTCCAATTTTAATATTTAGTTTACATCTGTGCCGACCATTCTTTCAAACACAACACGTTACTTTGTCTGCCTTCCCTTGTAATTCCAAGTGCTGCTCATTCGGCTTGCTCACACCCTCACAAAGTACATTCACTTGTGGCACATGGACATCATTGGCTGGGCCCAGCATTTATTTCCCTTGTCCCTACCTGACCCCTTGAGAAGGTCGAGGGAGCTTTCTTCTTGAACCGCTGCAGTCTGTGTGCTGTGTGTAGACGCACAATGCCGTTCGGGAGGGAATTCCAGGATTGACTGACCCAGAGACACTGAAGAAATGACTGATATATTTTAAAGCCAGGATGGGGAGTGGCTCAGAGCAGGATTTGTAGCAGGTAGTGTTCCTGTGCATCGGCTGCACTTGGCCGTGTAGATGAAAATGGCCATGAGTTTGGAAGGTGCTTTCTCCAGTGAAGCTCTCCAGTGCATTTTTCTGATGGTACACACTGCTGCTGCTGAATGTCTGTGATGGTGGGATTGGATGCTAGTGGCTGTAGAGCCTGTGAGTGTGTGGGTGAGTGTAAGACAGAGAGAGATCTTGTCTGTGAGCAAGTGTGTGTCAATAAGAGTGTGCCTCTCTCACACACATACACACTGACTTTCAATTATACTCCCACTTGCACACGTTCACTGTCACACACACCCTCAAATACAAATGAGCAACGTTACTTTGAAACCCACATTGAGCTGTGACTGGAGAACGATCACCGATTATCTGCCGGAGTGTCTCACCCATCTTGTTTCCTGTTCTGGAGTTTGATGGGAAGCAATGCGAGGAGAGAAAGGATCAGAAACAGTGCGGCAATGAGTGTTGCCATCTCGGCGCCATGTGCCTGTGCTGGATTTAGAGAAGGATTTCCTGTCAATAATATCACTCATTCAACAAATGCAAACACCAGTGTTCCCTGTTGCCCTGAACCCCCCCCCCCCCCGCCTCCCCAGCACACATCCATTTGGAGTGAAACTCTCGTGTCTGTAAAATTCCGCTCCAAACCCTCAGCATCGCAGTGACATCATTGTTTCTGTGCATCCTGTCTCATTCACAAAATCCCTCCAATCCAACTCAGACTGTTTGGTGCAAAATTCAAAAGATCATTCTGCACTAGTCTCCCTAAATTGTCGATTAGACATTGTTGTCCCTCATATTTCCTACCACTATATATCAAGCTCTCGGTGGCAACTGGGTCATTCAGAGAGAAACATCAAAAATAGCTTCAGGAGTCGGCCAGTCAGCCTTCCAGCCTGCTGTGCCCATTCCATAGGATCTTAGCTGATCATCCAACTCAGTCCCCTGGCCCCCTGTATTCTCTCCCTTTCGCCCCTAAAAACTCTATCCAACTCCTTCCTGAACAACATTCCATGTTCTGGCCCCAACCACTTTCTGAGGAAGCCTGTTCACAGGCTTCCCACTCTCTTGATAAAGACATTTCTCCTCATCTCAGTCCTGCCCCATCTCAATTAGACTGTGACTTCCTGTTTGCAGACTCCCAGTTATTGGGAACAGCATTGCTGTCAGTCCTGTTAGGATTTCATAGGTTGCTATGAAATCTCCCCGCTTCAGTGATCCAGCCTCACTTCATCCATTAGTCCTACCATCCCAGGAATCAGGCTGGGAAACCCTCGCTGCACAATTTCCGTAGTGAGAACATTCTTTTTCAGATAACGAGACCCCAAACTGCACATACAATACTGCAGGTTATGCTGTGTAATGGCAGAAAGATGACCCTGACATCCCTGTTCCTGAACTTAAATCCTCTCCCTTATCTGATGAAGGATGTTTCTCACTCTCTCCACAGATGCTGTGAGACCCAGTGAGTTCTTTTCCAGCATTTTCTGTATTTATAACCAGTAACATTAACTCTGTTACTGCCTCTCTGTCTCCACAGATGATGCCAGAGCAGATGAGTTTCTACAGCCATTTTCCCAAGGGTTCAAGTCAAGTCTTCAGCCAGAGCCCAGTGAAGAATAAGCACAGATCAATGATGAAGAACGGGTAACCTGGCACCATGAGGTTGATGGAATTACTGGTCACATTAAATATCATGCAACCGGGACCCCTGTTGAGCACGGCACACTGGTATCGACCTTGGAGATGGGCCTGGAAGGAATGAATTGCCAGCTCTCTCCTTTCCGAGCTTAAGTTGTAATTCTCACTGGCATTGTTTAAGGCTTTCTGTTGGAAGTACCACTGAAAGTAGGGTCAATACACACTCTAGAACAAGATGACTCCCAATTTGAAACTCCGAAATATTCGTTCGGAGGATGAGGAAAACCCCGGCCACGGAAACTGGAACAAAGCAAAGCCAAATAGAAAATAAAAGGTCAGGTGCTGAATTTGTCTATTTTGTTTTACAGATGTCATCTTCAGTGACAGTATAATAATGGATGGAAAGAAATAAATCGAACAAGATTTTACATTTTTGCCAAGGTCAACAGTCTCAGGCTGTTGTAAAATCCACACTTTGAAAGATTTGTCTGAACTATGCAGAGCCAAATGCAATATCGTGCAACTGCATCCCCTTAACAGTCAGTGACGTTACTGTCACTATTTCCCTCCCCAATCCCCACACTATCGACATTAACATCGTGAGAGAATCTCACCAGCACCACCTTGATGTTCAATGGCATTAACATCACTTAATTCCACCAGTATCAACATACTGGGGATTACCTTTGAGAGAGAATCTAACCTTTGCCCCTTGACATTGGATGGTATAACCATCACTGAATCTCCTATTATTAATCTCCTGGGGGTTACAATTTACCAGAAACTGCACTGGGCTCACCATATCAAAATAATTACTACAAGACAGATCAGAGGCTGGGAATTCTGGTACTCACCTCTGGACTCCCCAAAACTTGTTTGTCATCAACAAGGTGCTAATCAAGAGTGTGATGGAATACCCCCAACTTGTCTGGATGAATGCAGCTCCAACAGCACTTGAGAAGCTCAGCACCATCCAGGGGCAAAGCAGCCCAGTTGGTTGGCACCACATCCATAAACATCCACTTCCTCCACCACCAACAATGATCAACTGCAGCAACCCTGTCTACAAGATGCACTGCATAATGTCACCTTCCAAACACATGTCCACTTCAATCTGGGTGGACAAGGGCTGCAGGCATGTGGGAACACGAAGCCCCTGCAAGTCCCCCCCGAGCCGCTCACCGTGCTCACTTGGAAATATATCTGCCGTTTCTTCAGCGTCACAGGTCAAAATCTCTCTTACTGCAAACATTGCAGGTACATAACATTCTCATGGGTTGCATGTGGAAGACAGGGCACCATCAAGGGGAATTCATGATGAGCAATCTGTGATCGGCCTAGCCAATGATATTCACGTCTTATTGACAAATTAGCTCCATGAGAAAAGGTCAGCTTTGAGGCTTGGTGCATTTCCTTGGTTGATCCGATAGCTTGAATCAATTGAATGGGAAAGAGGCCAAGCTCAGTGCTTTATCTAGCTGTTCCAGATCATTACTTTCCCACCCTGCGGGGGTGCAGAGGGTCTTGGGAAGCTGATCCTGTGGGGATTTCTGCATGTACAGCACAAAATATCAAATGGTTTCTAGAAGAATTTTGATATCGTTCTCAGGGCTAAAGGGATCAAAGGGAGAAAGTGAGGGGAAGAGGCAACTGAGGTGGATGATCTGCCCTGATCCCATTGAATGGATGGAGCAAGTGGGATAGCGTAAATTGCCTCCTCCTGTTGTCCATGCTTTTAACTTCCTCTGATGGAGTGCTTAACATGGAATTCTAGCATCAGAGAGGTCTGCAGCACAAAGAAAGGCCCTTCGGCACATTGAATCTGCACCAGTGAAAAGCAACCACCTCTCTGTTCTTTCATCCATTTTCCCAATATTTATACACAGAGGCATATAGCATGGAAACAGGCCCTTTGACCCTTCTCATCTATGCTGAGCAGGTTTCACAAACTCACCTGGTCCCATTTGCGTGCATTTGGCTCATAATCCTCAAAATCGTTTGTGTCGAAATGTCTTTTAAATGTTGTATTTGTACTCACCTCCACCACTTGCTCTGGCAGCTCATTTCATTTAGGTACCACCCTCTGTGTGAATACATTTCTGGTTGCAGGAGCAGCGCGAGCGGGAGCTTGGAGCAGGAGCCTGTCGGGAAGCCGGTGAGTCACTGTTTTTGCATCTATAAAAAGCTTACCTCGTGAATAGGCGGAGGTACGCTGAGCAGGAGCCGACACGGGACTGGTGAGTGAGTGAGGTGATATATTTGTGTGGTTGCGTTACCCGAAACACTACCAGTGTAGTGTCTCCCACCCATCCTCCTCCTTGAAACAAAAAAAGGTTCTGTGTGCCTGATTGGTAAGGTAACAAGTTTATTTTTTATTCTTTATTTTTTAACAGTCTTGGGAATTTAGAATAGTGGGAACGGAGGTCAGGGCAGCTGAATGTTCCTCCTGCAGAATGTGGGAGATAAGGGTCACCACTAGTGTCCCTGCTGACGACACCTGCGGGAAGTGCAGCCAACTCCAGCTCCTTGAAAACTGCGTTAGGGAACTGGAGCTGGA
This sequence comes from Stegostoma tigrinum, assembly GCF_030684315.1. Classification (NCBI taxonomy): domain Eukaryota; kingdom Metazoa; phylum Chordata; class Chondrichthyes; order Orectolobiformes; family Stegostomatidae; genus Stegostoma; species Stegostoma tigrinum. The sequence continues at coordinate 1,118,922 of NC_081397.1, read as the reverse complement.
GCTGGATGAACTTCGGATCATTCGGGAGGCAGAGGGGGTTACTGAGAGGAGTTACAGGGAGGTAGTCACTCCTCAAGTACAGGAAAAATGTAGATCGGTTACGGTCAGGGGACGGAAAGGGAACCGGCAGGCAGTGCAGGGATCCCCTGTGGCCATTACCCTCAACAATAAGTATACCGTTTTTGATACTCTTTGGGGGTCGACTTACCAGGGGAAAGCAGTGGGGCACAGGTCTCTGGCACAGAGTGTCCCTGCTGCTCAGAAGGGAAGGGGGAAGAGGAGCAGAGTATTAGTCACTGGGGACTCCATAGTTAGGGGGACAGATAGGAGGTTCTGTGGAGACGAGAGAGACTCACGGTTGGTGTGTTGCCTTCCAGGTGCCAGGCTGCGTGATGTCTATGATCGTGTTTTTGGGATCCTTAAGGGGGAGGGGGAGCAGCCCCAAGTCGTGGTCTACATTGGCACCAACGACATCGGTAGGAGAGAGACGGGGATTTACTGCAGAAATTCAGGAATCTAGGATGGAAGCTGAGAGCGAGGCTGAACAGAGTTGTCTCCGGTTTGTTGCCCATGCCTCATGCTAGTGCGGTGAGGAATAGGGAGAGAGAGGAGTTGAACACGAGGCAACAGGGATGGCGCAGGAGGGAGGGTTTTGGATTCTTGGATAATTAGGGCTCTTTCTGGGGTAGGTGGGACCTCTACAAGTAAGATGGTCTTCAGCTGAACCAGAGGGGCACCGATATCCTGCGGGGGAGGGGGGCAGAATTTGCTAAGGCTATTCGGGTGGGTTTAAACTAATTCAGCAGGGGGATGGGCACCAAAATTGTAGTTTGACTACAGAAAAGGTTGAGAGTAGGGAGGTCCGAAATAAAGTTTCAGGGACGAAAGATGGCACCTGCAAGCAAGAAGTTGGATTGAAGTGTGTCTACTTCAATGCCAAGAGCATCCGGAATAAGGTGGGTGAACTTGCAGCATGAGTTAGCACCTGGGACTTCGATGTTGTGGCCATTTCGGAGACACGGATAGAGCAGGGACAGGAATGGTTGTTGCAGGTTCCGGGATTTAGATGTTTCAGTGAGAACAGAGAAGATGGTAAAAGGGGCAGAGGTGTGGCATTGTCGGTCAAGGACAGTATCACAGTTGCAGAAAGGATGTTTGGGGACTCGTCAGCTGAGATAGTGTGGGCTGAGGTTAGAAACATGAAAGGAGAGGTCACCCTGTTGGGAGTTTTCTGTAGGCCTCCCAATAGTTCCAGATTTGTAGAGGAAAGGATAGCAAAGATGATTCTCGATGGGAGTAAGAGAGACAAGGTAGTTGTCGTGGGGGACTTCAACTTTCCAAATTTTGACTTGGAACACTATAGTTGGAGTACTATGGATGGGTCAGTTTTTGTGCAACATGTGCAGGAGGGATTCCTGACACAGTATGTAGATAGGCCAACAAGGGACGAAGCCACGTTAGATTTGGTACTGGGTAATGAGCCTGGCCAGGTGTTAGATTTTGAAGTAGGTGAGCACTTTGGTGATAGCGATCACAATTCTGTTATGTTGACTTTAGTGATGGAAAGGGATATGTGCATACGACTGGGCAAGAGTTTTAGCTGGGGGAAAAGCAATTACAATGAGATTAGGCAAGATTTAGGGAGCATGGGATGGGGAAGGAAACTGCAGGGGATGGGCACATTAGAAATATGGAGATAATTAAAGGAAAACCTCCTGTGTGTACTTGATAAGTATGTACCTGTCAGGCAGGGAGGAAGCTGTAGTGTGCAGGTGCAGTGGTTTATGAAGGAGGTGGAATCTCTGGTCAAGAGGAAGAAGAAGGCTTATGTTAGGATGAGATGTGAAGGCTCATTTAGGGCACTTGAGGGCTACGAGGTAGCCAGGAAAGACCTAAAGAGAGAGCTCAGAAGAGCCAGGAGGAGACATGAGAAGTTGTTCGTGGATAGGATCAGGGTAAACCCCAAGGCTTTCTATAGGTATTTAAGGAATAAAAGAATGACGAAATTAAGATTAGGCCCAATCAAGGATAGTAGTGGTAAGTTGTGCGTGGAGTCAGATGAGATAGGGGAAGTGCAAAATGAATATTTTTCAACAGTATTCACTTTAGAAAATGACAATGTTGTCGAGGAGAATACTGAGGTACAGGCTACTAGACTAGGTGGGATTGAGGTTCACAAGGAAGAGGTATTAGAAATCCTACAGAGGGTGAAGATAGATAAGTCCCCTGGGCCAGAAGAGATTTATCCTCGGATCCTCTGGGAAGCCAGGGAGGAGATTGCCGAGCCTTTGGCATTGCTCTTTGACTCGTCTTTGCCTACAGGAATAGTGCCAGATGACTGGAGGATAGCAAATGTGGTTCCCGTGTTGACGAAGGGGAGTAGAGACAGCCCTGGTAGTTATAGACATAATGAGCCTTACCTCAGTTGTTGGGAAAGTGTTGGAAAAGGTTATAAGGGATAGGATTTATAATTATCTAGAAAAGAATAAATTGACCAGGGATAGTCAGCACGGTTTTGTGAAGAGAAGGTTGTGCCTCACAAACCTTATTGAGTTTTTTGAGAAGGTGACCAAACAGCTAGATGAGAGTAAACCGGTTGATGTGGTGTACATGGATTTCAGCAAGGCATTCGATAAGGTTCCCCACAATAGGCTATTGTACAAAATGTGCAGGAATGGAATTGTGGGAGATATAGCAGTTTGGATCGGAAATTGGCTTGCTGAAAGAAGACAGAGGGTGGTAGTTGATGGGAAATATTCATCCTGGAGACCAGTTACTGGTGGTGTACCGCAAGGGTCGGTGTTGGGTCCACTGCTGTTTGTCATTTTTACAAATGACCTGGATGAGGGCGTAGAAGGATGGGTTAGTAAATTTTCAGACAACACTAAGGTCAGTCGAGCTCTGGATAGTGACGAAGGATGCTATAGGTTGCAGAGCGACAGAGATAAGCTGCAGAGCTGGGCTGAGAGGTGGCAAATGGAGTTTAATGCAGACAAGTGTGAGGTGATGTACTTTGGTAGGCGTAACCAGAAGGCAAAGTACAGGGCTAATGGTAAGATCCTTAGTAGTGTAGATGAGCAGAGAGATCTCGGTGCCCATGTACACAGATCCTTGAAAGTTGCCACCCAGGGTGACAGGGCTGTTAAGAAGGCATACAATGTGTTAGCTTTTATTAATAGAAGGATCGAGTTCTGGAACCAAGAGGTTATGGTGAAGCTGTACAAAACTCTGGTGCGGCCGCACTTGGAGTGTTGTGTAAAGTTCTGGTCACTGCATCAGAAGAAGGATGCCTGGAATGGAGGGAAGGTCTTACGAGGAAAGGCTGAGGGACTTGAGGCTGTTTTCATGAGAGAGAAGAAGGTTGAGAGGTGACTTAATTGAAACATATAAAATAATCAGAGGGTTAGATAAGCTGCATAGGGAGAGCCTTTTTCTTTGGATGGTGACGGCGAGCACGAGGCGACATCGCTTTAAATTGAGGGGTGAAAGATACAGGACAGATGTCAGAGGTAGTTTCTTTACTCTGAGAGTAGTAAGGGAATGGAACGCTTTGCCTGCAACGGGAGTAAATTCGCCAACTTTAGGTACATTTAAGTCGTCATTGAACAAGCATATGGACGTACATGGAATAGTGTAGGTTAGATGGGCGTGAGATCGGTATGACAGGTCGGCACAACATCGAGGGCTGAAGGGCCTGTACTGTGCTGTAATGTTCTATGTTCTATGTTCTATCTTCCACCCTGCCCTGACTTTGTACAATTTCTACAAGACTCCTTCATCCACTCCACAGTCCCCACTTGCCCCACTCCCCCGGCACCTTTCCCTGACATGACTCAGAACTCAAATTCTGTTCAGTGTCAAGTTTTCATAGTTTAGCAATGTTTAAACATGTATCAAAATACATTCAGCATTGTCACCTCCGGATCTATTTAAAACAAGTAATTATAGGCATTCACCACAATGTGAGAAGAGATTTCATAGCACCCTGCATTTTAAATGATTGCCCCTTTACACTGTCCTTAAGCCCCTTGTTAATATTTAACTGATTAGAGGAAACACATTTTCAACCTCTGCCTGTTTTGGACAGGGGAATCCTTTAGCCATCAAGCCATCTGGTCCTGGCAAAATGCATGCCATCTGTTTCAATGTATTTCAAACAATGTGCCCGTTATGACAGGATCTGTTACAAGATCTGTCCTCCCTTGCCTCTCCATGAATACGAAGCATTGAGAGTGGTGTGGGACAAATGCTGTCCAATGGGACTAGATTAAATTGGCAGAGCTGGTCGGCATGGGCACATTGGACCAAAGGGTCTGTTTCTGCGCTGTACCATCCATGAATCGATGAATTGATGAATCACATTTCTGTGGGTCAGGAGTCACAATTACGCAAGACCAGATGAAAATGGCAGCTTCCTTCCCTAAAGGCCATCAGAGAATAAATTGGTCTGGAAATGGATGAACACAGCAGGCCAGGCAGCATCAGAAGCATAGGAAAGCTGATGCTTTGGGTCTGGACCTTTCTTCAGAAATGGGGGAGGGGAATGGGGCTCTGAAATAAATAGAAGGGCGGGGGGAGCCGATGATAGAAGGTGGATACTAGAGCAGATAGGTGGAGAGAAAACGAACAGGTCAAGGAGGGGGGGATGGAGCCAGTAAAAGTGCGTGCAGGAAGGAGGTTGCGTTGGGCATTGGTCAGTGAGGTGGAAGGAGCGGGTAGGTGGGCGGGAAGACGGACAGGTCAAGGAGACAGGGATGGAGCCAGTAAAAGTGCGTGCAGTTAGGGAGTTGGGTTGGGCATTGGTCAGTGAGGTGGAAGGAGCGGGTAGGTGGGAGGGATGACAGACATGTCAAGGAGGCGGGGTCGAGAGGTGGTGCTAGTCTTGGGGTGAGTTGGGCGGGGTGTTGGTTGGGGAGATTTTGAACCTTGTAAAGTCCATATTGAGACCATTGAGATGTAGGGTTCCCAGATGGAACACAACTTGTTTTGCCTCCAGTTTTCATGTGGCATCATCATGACTCTGGAGGAGGCCCAGGATGGACATGTCGTCCAAGGAGTGGGAGGGAAGTTTGAACTGGTTCGTGAATGGGAGCTATTGTCATTTGTCACAAACAGAGCTAGATGCTCCACAAATCGGTTTCCAAGCCTCGCTTGATTTCCCTGATGTAGAGGATGCCACATTGGGAGCAACGGGCACAATCAGCCACAGCAGCCGATGTGAAGGTGAACATCTGCTTCATGCGGAAGGTTTTCTTTGGGCCTGGGATGGAGGTGAGGGTGCAGGTGTACGGGCAGATGCCACACCTCCTATGTTTTCAGGGAAAGGTGCCGGGGGAGTGGGGCTAGTGGGGACTGTGGAGCGGATGAAGGAGTCGTGTAGAGAGTGCTTGGTCTAGAAGGCAGATAAGGGTCGAGAGGAAATATATCCTTGGTAGTGGGGTCAGATTGCAGGTGGCAGAAGTGGCAGGGAATGAAGCATTGAATCCAGAGGTTGATAGGGTGATACGTCAGGACTCAGGCAATTCTGACTTTGCTGATATTGCAGGGAGTGGGTGTGAGGGATGAGGTGCAGGAAACGCTAGAGATGTGGTTGAGGGTATTTTTGAAAACTGTGGGGATGGGGAGGAGTGGCCCTTGGGAAATGAGGACATCTCGGTTTTCTGGGATGGAATGCCTCATCTTGGGAGCAGAGGTGGTGGAGGCAAAGGATTTGGGAAAATGGGATAACATTCTCACAGGAAGGTGGGTGAGAGGAGGTGAACAATTGGGAATGGGGAGTAGCATTCTTGCAGGAAGGTGGGTGAGAGGAGGTTCAACATCGGCAGTTGTAATACCTCAAGGATAAAAAAAACCTCCTTGGAAAAGGAATCAAAATGTATTACTGAATGTAATTACCTTAAGGTGAAAATAAAGACCACGGCCGGTTATTGCCAAACAACATTTTGATGTTTATGTCACAAATAATATTTCAGAGATGGCTGTGCACTTAGAACACAACCCTCTCACCTTTCTGGAAAGATTTCAGAGCTAGAATACAAGACTATTTTGCTCGAGTCTTAAGTTGCAGGCTTTTAATTGATATAACATGATGGGTCATTAAAATATCGTTGTAGCTGCATTATCGCTGGTTTTAAAGAAAATGTGCAGACCAGACAGAGCCATTATGGTCCAATGTAATATATAAATGAGAATTAGGATGAAAGATGCAACTTTAGATTACTGACCTATGTGTCTCGTGACATTGGTGTGAAGATTTTTTTTACATGAAGGCATCATTTGATAATGGTGTGTTTTTACTCCCTTCAGGGAGGAGGTATTACGAAGTTGTGTAGAGTAATTGTGAATTAGAAGGCAGGATGTTGGAATTTGTTCGTTTAAAAATCATAAGGGATAAGAGTGCGTGGCTCCATTGAGATTTAAAATGTTTTTCTCAGCTTCGAGATTTATGCAGAAAAAGTACCTAAGCAGCTGAAGACGTACAGATGGTTCTAAAATTGAAACGTGTCAATTGGCTGTGTGATTGGAAGCTTTAGACTTGTTTTGATGTTTTGGCAACTCGCCAGAATCAGCCAATTAATTTACACTGAGCACTTATTGATTGAAAACGAACTGAATTTACATCTGATGGTTTTGACAACCTCAGATCAATGTTGTAAGATAATTGCGATCGGAGTGGGGTGGGGTGGTGATGGTGTGGGGGGCGGCATGGTGGCTCAGTGGCTAGCAGTCTCACAGCGCCAGGGACCTGGGTTCGATTCCAGCCTCGGGTGACTGTCTGTGCAGAGTTTGTATGATCTCCCTATGTCTGCATGGGTTTCCTCCGGGTGCCCCGGTTTCCTCCCACAGTCCAAAGATGTACAGACTAGGTGGATCGGCCATGCTAAATTGACCGAGGTGTTCAGGGGTGTGTGGGTCTGGGTGGCTTCACGGGGCTGTGTGAACTTGTTGGGACGAAGGGCCTGATTCCACACTGGAGGGAATCTAATCCAATCTGCCAAGATACATAAGGAGACGAGTTTTGAAAATCGGTGTGAGACTGAATCACCATCTGAGAAATAAGAATCAGGCTGTCACAAGAAATCACTGATCTCTCTTCAGAAAGCACGATCTATCCATAAAAAGTACCACAGCACTTGCAGGCAAGAGACCTCACAACAGACATCACAGAGAAAGCATCCATGAGTTTGTGAAGCGTTCCATAGATAAACCTGAGGATCAGGTTAAAAGTTCGGCACAACATCGGGGGCCGAAGGGCCTTACTGTGCTGTACTGTTCTATGCTCTATGTTCTATGACAGCCAGGTGAGCGGACGGTAGGCATTTATGTATTGGGGACAGCAGACGAAAGGCATGTAGGCTTTGAGGGACTAAATTTTAATTTACTTTCCTAATTGGGTTTCTGTAAGTGGGAGCAAAAACAAAGTTGCTGGAAAAGTTCAGCAGATCTGGCAACATTGGTGAATTAAAAACAGCGTTAACATTTCTAGTGTGGTGACCCGTCCTCAGAAGTTATGGTGGCTGGGAAAATATCAGTTTGTATGCAGAAAATAGGGAGAAGGCTATTGAAAATCGATGGGAGAGCGAAATGCCATTATTAGTGACCAATAACATGCAGTGTAATAGCAGGTTATGTGATAATGGGTGACGGCTTCGCAGAACATCTATGTTCTGATTGTAAGTAAGTCCCTGAATTACCTGTTGCCTGCCAGCTTAACACACCACCCTCTTCCCAGACCAACATCTTTGTCTCTGGCTTGCTGCGGTGTTCCAGCAAAGTTCAATGCAAGCTGGAAGAACAATTCCTCATTTTCCGTTTTTGGGGACCCTGTAGCCCTCCGGGCTCAATATTGAGTTCAATACTTTTAGGGTCTAAACCCTCCCATGTCCCAGTCCCCAACCCCACACACCAGGCCTTGCTATTCAGAGCCTGCCGTTACACGACCTGTTGTTAGTCACGAACAGTCCCCATTAACAGCTACTCACCCTCCCCGCCTGATCTTTTTCGACTCCTTAGTCTGCACAACCGTCTTTCTCTCTCTTTAGGCTCTATCCTATCATTTACTCCCGACACCAACCCCTCCCTATTTTCTGCATATAAAACTGATGTTTTCCCAACCACTATCACCAGCCACAGATCCTGCCAGACCTGTTGAGATTTTCCAGCAACTTCTGGCTTTGTTTCTGATTTGCACCATCCATAGTTCTTTTTTTTATTTAAGTAGAGCTTGTGTTAATTGGAATAGCATGCCAGTAGAATTCAGTTCGATCAGGGAATAGTTTATAGTTCTGGGGGAATTGTTCAGCTTGTTAGTAACTCTGTTAAATTGTTCACTGTTCAGGTTAAATCAACAAATTGTTACTTGCTACTTATTACTTGAATATCAGGGATTTTCTTTCATTCAACCTCCCCTTCTCTGCAAATGTTATACTAATAAGATGAGGTGAGGTGAGTTTCAGTGGTGTTTTGGGTTTAATTACTGGAAACGGACTTCTACTCCCATAGACGAGAGGCTTGTGTTTCAATTTTCATATCCAGAGGGGTTTAATCTACCCTTCCTAACATGGGGATTGTTAACTCCAGAAATCAATTAGGAGAGCAATTGGCATCTGTGAATACACTGGTAGGTACGATGAGAGAAACGTCCCAAAATGTTAAACGAATATATCAAGGGAATGGAATGGCCAGGGAACGCGGAAAGCCCATAAGGGACCATGGGTTATTTAGCAGGTGAAATGCAGTGACTTTGGCAGACTGTTAAATGAGTACTTCATATGGCTTCTCTCGGCGAGGGAAAGCTGAAGTGCAAAATGGGGTTGTGGATTTTTTTGTCTGACGCATATAAGAAGCATATAGGAGATTTTGTTGGATTTAAAATTGAGCGAATGCCAGGGCCACATGAAGTATATCGCAGGTCGCTGTGGGAGGTAAGGATAAAACTTAAGAGTGTTGATGAAATCTTAACTCATCTCTGGCAACAGGGGAGTGTTGTATGACAGCTAATGTTGTTCCAGTTTGCAAGGAAGATATTATAGATAGACCAGAGATCTATAGGCGAGTGAGCCGAACACTAGTAGTAATGGAAAAAAATAGTAAAGGAGAAAATTAATCCTCATTTAAAACCTTACCATTGTAGAATTGTGCAGTATATAAGGTGGCCTTTCAGTCCATCAGGTCGGCATTGACTCCAAACAGCAATCCACTCAGGCCTAAACCACGAACTTACCCCTGTAACCCTGCATTTGTCATGATTAATCCACTTCACCTTTCCAGTTTAGTCCAGCCAATCCTCCTGACCTGCACATCTTTGGACTTGGAGAAGCAATTTTGATCAGGTTTATTCCAAATGGCTCTGCCAGATGGAGGCCTAATAAATCTGCAGGAATTTTTGTGAGGAGATGACCAGGAGTTCAGATAATGGGAGGACATTCTCTATCGTTCAGTTAGATTTCAGCAAGGCTTTCCATGAGGGCCCTTGGGGAGACTGAAGAAGAAGATGAAAGCTCAGGATATCAGGATACGGTCGCAAATTTGGATTCAAATTTGTCTTCTTTACAGGAGATATTGCGCGATGGTGGAAAGCTGCTTGGAGAAGGTTTGCAGTGACTTACCATTGGGATTAGTGCTGGTTCCATTGCTATTATGTTCAAAACATAACTTAGTTGAGAACGTGGAAATAAAGACAGGTATTTTTGAGGAAGACACAATAATTGGCCAGGTGGTAGACAGTGAAGAGGAGTGCATTAGGTTACAAGAGGATATAAACAGTATGATCCAGTGTGCAGGTCAGTAGCTGATGCAACGAAACACTGACACATCTGAGGTGACACCCTTTGGGAGAAGGAACCAGGTAGGTCATGTTCGTGGATTCATAGAATGCCAAAGATGAAGACAAAGGCCATTTGGCTTGCCAAGACTGTACAGGCCCGCAAATGATCATCCTACCCAGAACAACCCACCGACCAAACCCTATACCCCTAACCATGCATTTTCTATGGTTAATCACCCAGTAATCCGCACATCCCTGGGTATTATGGGACAATTTAGTACGGCCAATCCACCCTAACCTGCATATCCCTGGGCGCAACGGGGGAATTTAGCATGGCCAATCCAACCTAACCAGCACATCCTGGGCACTACGGGACAATTTAGCATGGACAATCCACCCTAACCCGCACATCCCTGGGCACTACAGGACAATGTATCATGGCCAATCCCACCCTAACCTGCATATCCCTGGGCACAACAGGACAATGTAGCATGGCCAATCCACCCTAACCCGCACATCCTTGGACTCCAAGAAGAAACCGAAGTGTCCATGTGGAGACAGATGAACATGCAATTTCCACACTCGCAGTCACCTGACGCTGGAATTAAACCACATAATTTCTGCAATAACCATCAAAAATAGCATCAATGCGATGGGGAGTCATGTTCACCAGCTGTACAAGTATTCTCCATTGTCAAGGCTGTGATGAGGTCTGGGCAGAAGGGGTTAGAAACCAAAACAGGACCCCAGTGAGCAGGTTGTTACTGAGCAAGTGCTCCTTCATTGCTCTGTTGATGACAGATTTCCTCAGTTTACTGATAACCAAGGGAAGAGTGATGTGGCGGTAATCTTTTTTCCCTCATTGTCACCAATTGTCTCATGGTCACCATCAGAGTAGGATTTAATCCTGCTGCCGCATTTACTGTTCCACTTTTTGTCTATCTTAATCATTTAGACAGGGACAGAACCCTATTTGATTTCATTCAGATTTAAAATGAAACACACATTTGTTGTTGTCTCAATTCCCACAAACCTCAGCAAAATATTTGGGAAAAAGACCAATTTTTCATTCATTCCATCCTTATCTCACAATTGATTTAATGATTGCAGTAAAGGGGAATTTTACGACATTCACCAAATTCTTTCTGAATTTTGTCTGAGTTACAGCATAAATACCAGTGTTCGTACAGCAACTCCGGAGCTGAAGCATGAATCCCAACTCAAGCACAAAAGGAAGCAATGATACAGAATAATACCCCAAAGAAAACATCCGATACCAAATAGAAAACACCATTAAGGTTGACCATAAGATAATGAAATTAGCTGAGAGAATGAAGAGTAAATTGATGGATTTCCTCCGATTCTCCATCTCTGGATCTCTGCCACTACGAGAAGCATGCAGTCTTCTACGGGCTCTGCTTGTCAATAAAATATTTTTCACAGTTATTGCATTGAACAACAAAATCAAGATGAAAGGGCAGCACGGTGTTAATATATGATGTAAAAATTCAATCGTCACCCAGAGCACAGACTTTAAAACATTTTTCCTTAAGAGACAAAACCAGGGTAAGTTGATCTGATAATAGTTACCCATTAGCATGAAATACCAGGAAATGTTCTTCATGCAGCTCAAAGCAGTCACCGTTCCCAGAGCCATAGCGGCTGTTCGTTCAGTGCAGTATTTGCTTTTCAGCTTCTGACAGCAAATGGCAATAAGGCGATCGAAGGTGAAACTGACGGTGAACCAAACAGAACAGTCAGTGGCTGCATAAAGCACGACAGCGTGGATATTGCACATGGGGATAGAAAACAAGAAATGGAACTCATCACGGTAAACAATTGGAATGTGTCTGAAGATGAGATCGAAGATAATAACCAGTAGGTCCGCAACTGCCATAGCCACCAGGTAGAGAGTGACACATTTGGACAGATCACACTTCCCACGGGACAGAATCAGAATTGTCACAAAGTTCACTGGAAGTAAGAGTAACAAACATGCACATATTTTGTTTAGGAAATGAGAAAAACTTAAAGAACAAAGAACAATCCAGCACAGGAGCAGAACATCCAGGCCTGTACCTTCACATTTTGCCCTTCCCAGCGAAGGGTGCCTTCACTTACAGGATTTGTATTCCCCCATGTTCTTCCCATTCATGTATTCTTCCAGGTGATTTTCAAATGCTGCTATTGTGCCAGCTTCCTCCACCTCCTCTGGCAGTGTGTTCCAGGTACTCTCCACCCTTTGTGCGAAAAACTTACCTCGCACATCTCTTTTAAAATTGCCCCTCGCGCCTTGAATGTGTGCCCTCTCGTAATGGAGCCCCCCTCCCCACCTTTGGAAAAGCCTAACATTTTCCACTCCATCCATGAGATTTCCAATCTTATGAATCTCAACTCCTGCTTCATTGAAAACAAAGCTAATCTATTCCAATTAGTCTCTTAATCAGAGGTAAAATCCAGCCATACCAAGCAATGTCCTGCTAAACCTTTATCGCTATCCTCTCAAAGCATCAACCACATTCTTCTAGTAGTATGGTGAACAGAACTGTAGGCAACAAGGTAGATGCTCTGAAAGTTCGACAGAATACCCTTGATCTTATCTGAGTGTCATTGGCTGGCTGTTGTAGAAGGGGTGCCAGGAGTGATGATGTGAAGAATGCAGAGAGAGTGATAAATCATACAAAGGAAGTTTTTTTTCCCCTGAGGACATATTATGCATTTACAGAGGAGAATGCGCAAAATAGGATAGTTCAGTTTTGAGTTGAGAAGATTAAGAGGAGAATTAATTTACTTGATGATTTATTTGATGCAGAACTGTTTCTCTAGGTTGGTTATGATTAATAATAATGTGATTGGGCAGTAACACAACTGATAAAAGAATCCAAAGTGGCTGGGAGAAATTCTATTTTACCCATCAAGCATTAAAATGCATAATTGTAACATGTTGAAAAAAGTGTTCCGAAGAAGGTTTCTGGATTTTTTTTCATTTATATTGCAGGGAAGTCATTTCCATTCTTGAAAGATCCAGTAATTAGATGAAAAACACATATTTGCCAATAACAAGCTGAACACATAATAACAGAAATTAGGATGGCACAAACTGTTAAAGTGGGCCTGAAAACATTGCCACAGACATGCAGATGTAAAACAGTATTATTTACTTATTTGATAGAATCTGACGGCAAACCATGGCTTTGGTGAATACTGGAGAGAATGGTTTGGTGTTCCCAGCACGAAAATAAGAAGATCAACAATGGAGAATAGTAAGGTTTACAAACATACAAATTGAATGCTGACACCTACCACCTGAAACCAAAAAAAAGGAAGTTAGTTAACATCACAGAGACAAGAATAAAGCAGTGGATTCTAAAATTACAACTTTCTATGGAATCATCTCAGAAACACCAATCTCATCAATAATGCTGCAATGAACCACATGAATAATAATCCAGTTAAACTTTGTTCATAGAAAATAAAATAAACAGCTGTTGTTACTTACGTGGAACACCAACAATTGCAAGGGTAGGATCGTAGAAGCATTGAACAATATAATGTATATATTGGATCCGCCAGGCTACTGATATCCGATTGTAAAACAGAGAAAGAAAGTGAATAGTCCAGGATAAATCTCTACTGGTTGGTGTCGCATTGCATTTTTTTGTACCGAGATCCTGAACACTTGATGAAACGTTCCAAGCTCCTTTGCTCAGAACCTGGTGTGTTGCTGTACCAGTCCATTGGGCTGCACTCAGATTCTGATCCATTGCTGTTAAGTTTCAATCACTGCTTTTGGAGTCCCACAGATTTCCATAAGATTTCAAAGCCTTGATTCTTAGCTTCTCTTCTGTCTGAGTCTGGATTCACTTATCCTCGTTGGTGTCCAAATATACTGTGTAAGCCATTACAAGGATTGCCCTATAAATAGACCAACCGCGCTCTCTCTGTCCCAGTGACGCAAGTGGAATCCTTGGGGACTGACATTGCTTAGTCCCTGAGCAAACAGCTGTATTACTCTGCTCAATGTCGCACCAGAACATTTACACAGTCCGAAAGGGATTCATAAGAAGTGTCAAGGGTTCAATTGTGAAAATAGCAAAGGTTGGACTAGAATATTTAAATCTACCTTGTACAGTACAACATACCAAAGAATCATTACAGCTGATAGACCTAATGGAGCACTTGGATAAAATGATGCAGTGTCTACATGTAGATATTGATCTTGAAGTTATGTGCAGCGAGTCACCAAAGTGATCTTACAAAGTATCCTTCGAGTGATTTTTTACAGCAGCTGAAATCTACTGAACAAAGAGCCTACTCTGATTTTTCGATTGACTAAAAGACCATTAATTTGACCGTGCAGAAAATATTGAGGAAGGGTGCTGATCGAGGGAAGATCGTGAGCTTGGAGATGATTGTGGAAACTGCAAAGTGCTGTAGAAAGAGGCAGAGATAGGGAGGTTTCTGAGGCCAGTGCGAGTCACAGTAAGATGAAGGAATTAGAGCTGGGGAAGGGCAGAGATGCAGCAAGTGGAAGTTTCAGGGGATCTTACACACAAGTTCTGAAATTGGTTTGTTCATTTGAGACAAACCAACAAGGTGACAGAAAACAGCCTATTGCAATAACTGAAGAAACTTTAATTCATTATTATTGTTATTGAAGTCATGTAGCAACCTCGTAGACATACTAAGCTTTTGTTTTCTGCTTCAGCTCAGGATGCAGACCAACACTCAAATTGTCAGTCTCTTTCCAAAGCCTCCAGGTTAGGCCACTCCTGTTTGCAAGCTGCATAACTTCAAACTTTCACATTGGCATTTGAATCACTGAAAACTGCTCAATAATTCTTCAAAGCCTCACACCTATAGTCTAATCAATTGAAGCATTAAATGATGACTGACCTTGCCCAGGTGAGATGAATTTCTAATTGGTTTAATGGACTCGATGATCAGTCTGTATCAGTCTCCAAATGCAGGCATACACAGACAGAACCCAGAGATTGATGTCCTTGCTAACACTTCTCAAACCTCAGTTAATTGTTGATGCTGCACCAAAAAGGCTATTAGCTCATATTCTTTTGCGTTCCCCTTATACTTCCAACAGAAAACTAACGCATAGAATAATGATCTGTGCAAATAAAAACCCAAAGAACTGCGGATACTATAAATCAGGGACAAAAGCAGAATTTGCTGGAAAGTCTCTGTGAAGAAAAAAAAAATCAGAGTTCATGTTTCGGATTCGGTGACCCTTCACCAAACGTTCGCCCAAAATGTTAACTCTGATTTCTCTATTTCTTCACAGATGGTCCAGACCTGCTGGGTTTTCCCGCAACTTCTGTTTTTGTCCACCTTTTACAGTTTTGTTCTCCCAGAATTGATTTGTCTGGTCTCTCAGCGAGCACTTCCCCTCTTAATTGTGGGCTTTACCAATTATATAATGTAGAAATTATACTTACTAAATTAAATCATTAATAAATCTAGATATTTCACCACATGCTTGAATTGCTCCCATGTTCAGTCAGTGTATAGATTTTTTTGCAGCAACCTAAATTCCCACAGCATCCAATGTACCTTTTTGGAAGATATCATGAGCAACACTTTGAAGTACAATTAGGATATACGCACCAGAAAGAAGTGTGAATTTACCACTTTAACTGGTGAGTGTGATTATCGATCTGACTCAGAGCCTACAGTGCATTATCGACTCGATGGGAAGATAAAATGTGTGCCATTGTTAGTTTGTCGGGGACAGAATGAAATATAAAGGCAGCAACGGGTTAAAAATCCAATCTACCCTGAGTCTGGAATGTAGTTTGGTTGATTTCTGGCATCGAATTGTACATTGTTGATGATCCTTCTGTGTTCGAATCAGAACTACAAGGAAATCTTTTTTTACAACGAGGAAATCCCATTGTTGATAGAACTCGCCTTTTTGATTTCTCATGCATTTTTTGAATTCCCGGTTTCTGGAGACAGCAAATATATTGCGGATGTGATGTCAATTCAGCTACACAGCAGATTTATTTTCTTTTAACAGGGAGGACATAAGTTCACAATGCACCATACTGATTTGCAGTAAAAGGCAACTTCAAATAAATATGAAATTGAAAGCGGCCCACAGCAGCAATGTCAACATGACAATGTCGGATATTAAAAAAAAATCTAAACTGAATCAGTCAAAGGTTAATTGTCCAACCAGAGAGCGCTGAGACACGGCATTCTGATGTACATTTTGTCAGAGTGAGTGTGAAGGGTCTGGTGGGTGTACTTGATGGTAAGGATTAGCCGCACCAAAGATCACATCACTGCAGTGCTTTCATTTCCCTGTCCTCCCCCTGTCCTTTCCTCCTCTACTTAAAGAGGGAGACGGAAAAGGTGAAGAGAGAGGAATATTGTGAGAGGAAGGTGAGCAGTGAGAGTTCCAGTGGGTGAAGGAGCCTGAGGCTCAACAACTTCTGGAATCTGTTGTTGGCGAGTAACTGGTAATTTGGAGAAACACCAACAGCTTCGATCGAGTATTACAAGTATTTGACACTGTTTGGATCATTTAAATTAAAAAGGTAAGACGTGGCAGGTGAGCTCCAAATCGGAGGCTGCTCCTCTGTCTCGATGTGGGAAGCATATTCCCAGTGCCTGGGACCTGCATGTGTGAAAGATTTGTTTCCACTTGCAGCTCCTGGGAGCTCGGGTTTCAGATTTGGAGCAGCATCTGCAGACAGTACCGAGAGTGTGGTGGAAGGTCATCACACCACAGGCTCTACAGGCAGGAAAAGGAATGGGTGGCCACCAGGCAGAACAGGAGGGCTAAGCTGGCAGTGCAAAAATCTCCTGCGACTATCACCCTGCAAAACTGATGCCCTTGTCCTGGATATGCTTGAGGGGATTGCCCTCTTATGGGACGACAGTAGCAGCCAAATTCATGGAACCAGATCTGCTGCAGAAGGAGGATGGAACAACCATCGATATGCTCAAGTTTGAGGAGATTCAATGCTAAAGGGAAAATACAGACATTTCTGTCACAAACTTGAGTCCAGGATGATGTGTTACCTCTCTGGTGCTCGGGTCCTGGATGTATCCGTGCGGTTGCAGGAGATTCTGGAGGGAAAGATGGGAGAACCACTGGCCATGGTGTATGTTGGTTCTAACAATATAGGTCAAAATAAATAGAAGGAATGAGGTCCTAAGAGCAGAATATGGAGAATTTGGAAGAAAGTTGAAATGTGGGACGTCAGGAATAGTGCCATGAGCTAGTCAGATCAGAAACTGCAGGATATATGTGATGAACGCATCGCTGAAAAATGTGGTTAGTGGGGAGGGATTCAGATTTGGATTGAGGCTAGATCTGGGCATATGCCATCTGGATGGGTTGCACCTGGAACTGGTATCTTGGGGACAGCAAGAGTGGGGATTATCTGCTCTTCAAATCAGCTGGCATTTGAAATACTCCCACATGTCCGACGTGGATTTACCCACAAACAGTGGCCTCCTATCAGGATTCTCCAGTTCCTGCCTGATATTGTTGGAGTTCACCTTGCCCCAATTTAACATGCTCACTCAGGGGCATTTGTTATTCCTATCCAGTAGTATCTTAAAACTCATGGTATTATGCTCACTATTCCCAAAATGCTCCCCGACTGAAACTTCAGTCCCCCAGAAGGGCTCATTTCCCAACATCAGGTACAATGTAACGCCTTCCCTGGTTGAACTGTTTATAAAGTGTGTCAAGAAATCCTCCTGAATAGTCTTTTTAAGTTCTGCCCCATCCAAGCCCCCAGCACAAAGTTAGTCCCAGTCAACACAGGGGAAGTGAAGCTCACCCATCACACAGAGAGGTTTTGGCGGAGTGGGGGTTAAACTAGTGTGGCAGGGGCATGGGAACCAGAGGAGAAGAGCAATAGATGCAGAAGTTGAGGGAGAGTTAGAAACCAAGGCAAACGTGACGAAGACCAAGAACAGACAGGGAAACGCTACTGAGAAGAGCAGAGGAGTTGGGTGAGAAATGTTTCAGTGCAGGAAGAGGAATATTCAAGGAAATGACCTTCGAGTTTTGTTAGTACCTGGAATGATGACATTATTGCAATGACAGATTTTTTTGAAAGAGGGACAGGCAGCTGAGTGTTATAGGATTTCGATGTATAAGGTCAACAGAAGGAGATATAAAGGGGAGCGTAGAGGAATGGCCAAAGCGGGCTACAAGTTCACGATGACATTCAACAGCTGCATGGGAAAATAGATTGCACAGAACCAGAAAATAGGCTGGGAGAGTTTTGAATAATACTCAACCAGTTGCGAACCTCTGAGTCCTGCGAACATTCCTTTCTGAGCCGAAGACGACGCCCGCACTTGTTTTCCCATCCTGTGTTGTCCGTACCAGGCAGCAGTTTTGCCTTACTGCCTGCTTTCTTTATGCTGCATGTTTGGCACGCTGTGTGAAAGACAGAATTTCTCTCCAGGCTGCTACAGCTGCTGCTGGACTTCAAATTCAGACCGAGATCGTGAACGGTGCCATAAATGAACCTCGTCCTCCGGACTAACCATCGATCGAGGGCTCCCTGAAGGGCAGAACAAGACCCTACCTTCCTAAAACCATCCCCCTCTCTCTATTTTTGAGGTCCCTTCCCTCTTTCCATTTCTGAAGAAGAGACCTGACCCAAAATGTCAACTTACCTGCTCCTCTGATGCTTCCTGGCCTGCGGTGTTCCTCCAGCTCCACACTGTGTTCTCTCTGGCTCCAGTTCTTACTATCTCTGAGAACATGAGACTTGTAGATATTTTCTTGAAAGCCATGAGGTTTCTTGCTTTATTTTTTTCACCCCTCTCTTCTTTTTCATTCATTATTGCCTGTGTAATAATTTACTATTGCTATTATAATCATATATTATTATGCAATAAGCATTCACATTTCAGCAAATTGCTGCTGTGGATCATTCTCTTAATTATATTTACTGGAATCTGAAAAGAACAGCTTGAAAGAACGCTGTGATCCAAGATAGACAGATGCATTAGTGTCAAAGGAGTATCTCGTACCTGTACTGAGGGAGGATACATCATGGGACATGTGCAGTGAGCCAATGTGTGGAACTCAGGAATTGGGAAGGTGAAATCACAATGCTGGTTGGGGGGAAAATAGGCTGAAGGAAGTAATGGACAGCCTAAGGCTGCGTGTTGAAGCAGACAATTGTCAATAGTGTAAAGCAGATCAGGAATCGGGTGAAACAATTCAGGGTCAGTTTTCAACGAGCCGAGAACACACTGAAGCATGTCATGTCCAATCTGAAGAAGGGTCATTGGACTCAAAACCTAACCTATGCCTTCTCTCCACCCACCCTGCCAGACCGGCTGAGTTGCTTCAGCAATTCTACATCCCTTGTGTAATCCCCACCAATTTGTGTGAAACAAGAATCCATATTCCTCAACTTTAGAAACATTTGAAGATTCTACATCTCCTGCCTTTTGAGGAAGAGGAGGTTCAGTAGGGCTGGGCAAAACAAATGTTTTCCCAGTGATAGTAAAAACTGCCAATGTTGGAGTCAGAGATAACACAGTTTGGATCTGGAGGAACACAGCAGGCCAGGCAGCATAGGAGGGGCAGGAAAGTTGACATTTTGGGTCAGGACCCTTCTTCAGATATGTGGGATGGAGAAGTGTGCTCAGAAATAATAGAGAGAGGAGAGGTGGTGCT
Organism: Stegostoma tigrinum; assembly: GCF_030684315.1. Taxonomy (NCBI): domain Eukaryota; kingdom Metazoa; phylum Chordata; class Chondrichthyes; order Orectolobiformes; family Stegostomatidae; genus Stegostoma; species Stegostoma tigrinum. The sequence goes on along the minus strand of NC_081397.1, from coordinate 1,099,480 downwards.
GGGGATGGTCTTTGGGAAGGTGATCACTGAGTGCAGGTCGGGGCTGCTGAGGATTGGTCAGTGAGTTGGGAAGGTAGGATAGCTGGGACAGCAGATGGACAGGATGTGTCAGGTCAAGGAGGTGGGGATGAGAGGTATGTACCTTCATTTTTAATCCTAGTTTTAGATTGTCCTTTCAACGTCCAGCTGGTCAGGCTCCCTCAGGATCTCAAATATTTCAATGATGTTCATTCTGAACTCCAGAGGACACTGGCCATTCATTAAGAATGAATGAATAAACTGTTTTTCTTTTTAATTGTACCGGATGAGATTGAGGTAATGTGATTGAGATGTTCTAAATTAAGAGGGACATAGAGCAGATAGGAAGAAACATTTCCCCTTAATGAAGTGAGCAATGGCCAGTGGCATAGGTTTAATTTTGTGGACGAGATCAAAACTCCCCTCAAAGTATACCAAGGAGATCGTACAATCCTTAACTTTTATCTTAGTTAAGGCGGTGCATTCCAGATACGATTGAATTACTTGGCTTTAAGCAAAACACACTTTATTTGTACATCACAGTGACAATATTTTTTTGGGAAAAAAATGGAATTGGCATGTCTTTAACTGGGTTGAAATACTGAACAAAATAATTGTATTTAACTACTACTTATCAAGTGTTCCATGATAGCAGCATCTCATAAAAAAAATACTTGGCAAAGGCAAATTCAGTAAAGCAGATTTTCTCCAATGGAGGAGAAATAATCAGCAAATGAAACAGTCTAGCGGCAGAGAAAGAACTCAAAAGTAGTCACAGCTGTATTTAGCAACTGCAAACCAAAACACCCAACCGCAACATTCCCCTGTTCTCCACTTTGGCATGGGGCAGCATGGTGGCACAGTGGCACAGTGATTAGCTCTGCTGCCCCACAGCACCGGGACCTGGGTTTGATTCCACTCTGAGGCGACTGTCGGTGTAGAGCATGCACATTCTCTCTGATTCTGTGCAGGTTTCCTCCAGGTTCTCCGGTTTCCTCCCACAGTCCAAAAGATGCTCATGCTGGGTCGATTGGCAATGCTAAATTGCCCCAGTAGTGTTCATGGATGTGTAGATTATTTGGTTTTGTAGGGAGATGGGTCTGTGTTTTATGGTCTTAGTGTCAGTGTTGGCATTTTGGGCTGAAGGGCCTGTTTCCACACTGTAGGGATTCTATTCTATGATCTATGAACTGAAAGCCAAACTGAAACCCTGGTCTGTGCTTCTCATGCTTCTTTTGTGGAATAAAAAACAATCTCAGGGAAGTCAAAGCTGTTCGCCCACAGCTTTGGATGAAGATATTATATCACCACTGGCAACACGTCTCTGCAAGAGGATCAAGGTGGAGGAAAATGCTGAAAAAAGCACAGTGCCAGCGTACCTCAACCCTTAAAAAAAGGACACTGTCGACAAACAAGGATGGCTCCATTTTCAAAGACTTTCACCTCAGGATATTAGTACTCGAAAATATATATATATATATACCACACCAAATCTGTGAATGCAAACAGCTAATACTGCAGACCCTCTCAGGCTGTTTTATCCACCACACATCCATCATCCTTCAGCGAAGTCGTGACAATGTGTCAGCATTTATGACATTCTGTGATACACCCAGAATCATCTTCTGTGCATGCTTTTTCATTCAACCACTGTATCATTCCATCTTTCTGTTGTAATTAACCCACCTTCTCTCAGCAAAAAAACAATCCAACTTTTCTCGGTGAGGATTCACTTGTCCTGTTTGCGGGGCTCTTATTTTCCACAGCGAGGACGAAGTTATCTTCAACCGAGACATCTAGCAGTGGGACTCAATTCTCCCTGGGAAGGACTCTCGTCAGCGCTGTCCTGCTGTGAGGCTCAAATCTTCCTGGTGAGGACCAGGCCTTTCGATTGTCAACTGAACACAGCGCAAATGCATTGTCCCTCTTAGTTCTTCTGTCCTGCAACTGACAGCTAGGATTAGCTGCAGGGTTTGCCCTCTCCCTAAAGGGTGGTAAAATTAAATATACTCAACTAATTAGGCCCCACGTAGGCGGTAGCAGAAAGGTGCAGTACACTGCTCCAGTGCCAGTTGTTGAGGAGAGGTGCCAAAGAGCAGCCTGGAGTTCTGTGTTCAGTTTTATTCGAACTCTTTCCCGCACAATCGGAATAGGACAGACACTGCTCCCCCTGATACTGGCCTTTATGTTGGAGCCAGTCGCTGTCATAACATACAGCTCAGAGACGCCAAAGATGCTCAGATTTCCCCAGTGGGAAGCTGTATTCTTAGACAGCTTGTGTTACAATAATTATAGCAACACTGTCATTGTTCCTTCACCCTTCATCTACATCCAATCCTGTGAAACACCTGATCAATGATGGACATCCCGAGTTTCCCCATGATCTCATGGTGTTCACCAGGCATTGCAATCATCAGATCTTGGGATCTAACAATGCATCCCATTAATTCACTTTCCAAAGTCAACAGTTGTATTCTTTCCCACACTTGTTTATCTCTAAGGGCTGCTCGGATTCTGTTATCCATTTTATTCATTGCAATCCCTGTCAAATTCTGGTGCTCGTTTTACATTGCCCACTGCCCAAATCACTGGAGATACAAAAGGAAGTTAGGTCTTACTAATTGCTATAAGATTCATTGTGTTACTTCTACTGTAAATAGTGAGCAACTCATCCACTGGCAATGTTTAACTTATTAATTAACATAAACATTGTATCTTCAACATCAACTATACCAATGGCAAAAATATTTAAATGCAGAGCTGTCCAGCAATTTTGGAAATGCACACAATTAATGGGCGGGTAAATAAGACAATGAATGAGCGATGACGCCATGCATTTGCTGTAAATTCTCCGTAATTTACCTGCCCATTAATTGTGCACATTCCCAAAATTGCGAGACAACTCTGTCTTTAAAGGCACTCACCATCCAGGCTGACACAAATGGATCAATCAGTCAATCAATGGGCCGTGCCTTTTATCTTCAGGCTATCAGTTTGCTTTCACTGATGAGTAGCTGCTCAATGGTACGGTCTGCTTACCCAAGTGGATACAGCAGATGCCACCTGCGAGAACACATGATGTTGAGGATGTCTGAATGTACATCGCCTACTGAGGAACGGCCATTATAAATCAGTAGCCTCACAGAAGCTTTGCCATTTCTAATTTAATAATCTAAAACACCTGTTTTATGCCAAAATGATAAGTTTTTTTTCTGCTCATTTCTCAGCTGTAGATATTGTTGCTAAAATCATTGGTAACTTTCAACTCAAATTGACCCGAGATGTTTATCTTGGTGTGTCTGATTGAATTGTAGCTGTAACTTTCAGATACCCAATGGGGAATGTTAGGATACTTCACAGACACTGAGCATAATCATCGCTCACACTCTCACTGAGCATGAGGTGGATACTGGGAAACAGTCTGTGAGATTTCATCCTGGAGAGCGGCTATTTACTGGGAGGGACAGTGACTATAGGAATGTCCCTATAATGAGAGGAGTGGTGGTTATGAAATGAAATGTTTAGGCTATCACGTTCAGTCCAGGCCCTGTACCCTGCAGTGATTTCAGTTGTCCAGGTGAACTGCCAAAAATCATTGAAGATGAAGAGAAAATAAACACATTGAGCAGCATTTTGGGAAGAGGGGCAGTGAACGTATTCCTTCAATAACAACTAAGAAAAAACTTTAATCAATAACTCTGACAAAAACATTAAAATGCTTCTGGTTACGTAAGCCTTTTAGACAGACACTCATCAGATTTGCTTCAGATTGCTGCAGTTCGTTATGAGTTGGTAGAGAGTGGGGACAGATTGATGTGAGAAAGAGGTTGATCGTAGATTAAGAAAAATGAGGGAGTGGTTTACACCGATGGCAGAGGGGAGCCATCACCTCAAGAAGCTGTGAGACCAGTACCTCACTGACTGGGGTCAGAGAGAGACAAATAAAAAGAGTCAGGGTGAATTCCACATCACTGATACTGAGACTGACATACACCATTCAATATGCACCTTTATAGACATAAACTCGGATTGTAGTACTGACTGTATTGTCTGTAGTTTACAATCTGGTTTCCTGAGACCCAGAGACACGAGCATTACTCCTGAACCTCCCAGTTTATTGTCCCCATGTCGGATTAGAAACATTCAGTGCATAAGAATCAAATTGAATCAAACCAGGATCTTGTCTTTTCTCCTTCTTGGATGTTCCAGGAAATGCCGAAAAATAAACAGCAAATTAATATTTAAAGTTTCTTTCATTGATAATGGTTTTTGACAGGTCCCACTCTACATACACTTGGATCACTGAGCAAATGTGTTTGTGAAATAAATCACAATCTTTAAAGCCTTAAATGTCCCTCCACCCGGTCTCATTCTGGCAATCAGACTGAATCTCTGTGCAGACACTGACAAGCCTCGCAGATAATGGGAACTGCAGATGCTGGAGAATTCCAAGATAATAAAATGTGAGGCTGGATGAACACAGCAGGCCAAGCAGCATCTCAGGAGCACAAAAGCTGAAGTTTCGGGCCTAGACCCTTCATCAGAGAGGGGGATGGGGGGAGGGAACTGGAAAAAATAGGGAGAGAGGGGGAGGCGGACCGAAGATGGAGAGTAAAGAAGATAGGTGGAGAGAGTGTAGGTGGGGAGGTAGGGAGGGGATAGGTCAGTCCAGGGAAGACGGACAGGTCAAGGAGGTGGGATGAGGTTAGTAGGTAGCTGGGGGTGCGGCATGGGGTGGGAGGAAGGGATGGGTGAGAGGAAGAACCGGTTAGGGAGGCAGAGACAGGTTGGACTGGTTTTGGGATGCAGTGGGTGGGGGGGAAGAGCTGGGCTGGTTGTGTGGTGCAGTGGGGGGAGGGGACGAACTGGGCTGGTTTAGGGATGCAGTAGGAGAAGGGGAGATTTTGAAACTGGTGAAGTCCACATTGATACCATATGGCTGCAGGGTTCCCAGGCGGAATATGAGTTGCTGTTCCTGCAACCTTCGGGTGGCATCATTGTGGCACTGCAGGAGGCCCATGATGGACATGTCATCTAGAGAATGGGAGGGGGAGTGGAAATGGTTTGCGACTGGGAGGTGCAGTTGTTTGTTGCGGACTGAGCGGAGGTGTTCTGCAAAGCGGTCCCCAAGCCTCCGCTTGGTTTCCCCAATGTAGAGGAAGCCGCACCGGGTACAGTGGATGCAGTATACCACATTGGCAGATGTGCAGGTGAACCTCTGCTTAATGTGGAATGTCATCTTGGGGCCTGGGATGGGGTTGAGGGAGGAGGTGTGGGGACAAGTGTAGCATTTCCTGCGGTTGCAGGGTTAGGTGCCGGGTGTAGTGGGGTTGGAGGGCAGTGTGGAGCAAACAAGGGAGTCACGGAGAGAGTGGTCTCTCCGGAAAGCTGACAGGGGAGGGGATGGAAAAATGACTTGGGTGGTGGGGTCGGATTGTAAATGGCGGAAGTGTCGGAGGATAATGCGTTGTATCCGGAGGTTGGTAGGGTGGTGTGTGAGAACGAGGGGGATCCTCTTGGGGCGGTTGTGGCGGGGGCGGGGTGTGAGGGATGTGTTGCGGGAAATACGGGAGACGCGGTCAAGGGCGTTCTCGAGCACTGTTGGGGGAAAGTTGCGGTCCTTGAAGAACTTGGACATCTGGGATGTGCGGGAGTGGAATGTCTTATCGTGGGAGCAGATGCGGCGGAGGCAGAGGAATTGGGAATAGGGGATGGAATTTTTGCAGGAGGGTGGGTGGGAGGAGGTGTATTAAAACATTGTGTTAATTATTATTGTGAAATTAAAACCCTAAATGTCAAACTGTCTCGTATAGATTTTCTATACTGTCCAAATAAGAATGTGTAAAATTAAAATAGGCATTGAATGTGAAATTCCCCTTAAACACTTAGCATAATGAAGAGTAATATGTGATTTGTGTGGGGCAGGATCATACAACGGCAACAGCGAAAGAAAGAGATACACTGGAAAAAGAAAGACAGGAGGGGAGACAGGGAGACGTATTTTGGACAGTGAAACAGCAGGAATGTTAGTTTCTGGAGCTCAAGCAGATTATGAACACTTGTGCAGCATCACAGAGGACAGAGCAATCAGATTACCTGTGACTTTACCCAGGGAAGTGTGAAAGTCAAGTTTGAAATGGCTGCAATGAGTGCAGGACAGAAAGAGAGATGGACAAAGACAGAAACAGGAACGGAGAGAGAGAGGGAGAGAGATTCATATTGAGGAATCACAGTGACAGCTTAAAAATCCCCAGGGAGAGAGCCTCAGCAAATATCCCCATGGTCTGGCCACTGCTGTGTATGTTAGTAGTTTTAGCGTCGTGTGGGATCAATGTTGAATAATTTTTTGCTGCACTGAAATAATTAACAAAGCTTTCTTTTAAAAATTAAATTGAAACAGGGAACAGTCAATCTCTGTTGCCCTCGAGTTAACATGTCAATGTTCAGAATGATTCAACGCGGTTCCTGTCCTGGCATTAACATCTCAATGTGTCAGAGAGCTCTCGGGGGTGGGGGAGAGTAAGACATTCCAGGAGTGGAGACAATAAACTCCTCACTGAGAGTAAATCTGGAGAAGAATGCATCAGATTCTTTCGAAAATACCTTATTCCCTCTGTCTATCGAGAGAGTCACCAGCTCTCGCCGTCTCGTCAAGATATTGTGTGTCTGTGTCTGTGTTGTATGTGTGTGTGTGTGTGTGTGTGTGTGTGTGTGTGTGTGTGTGTGTGTTTGCGTGAGTGTTTCTGGGAACAGAGATAGAGGGAGAGATTGGGACAGAGAGACAGAGAGAGAGAGAGACAGAGAGAGACAGAGACAAAGGCAGAGAGTGGGAGGGAGAGACAGAGAGAGGCTTTTGAGATGAGGTAATTTCTGGAATTACTCCAAACAGTGAACATTTAAGCAGTGCCACAGAGGATAAAGGAATCAGATGATCAGGCTGTTTGCTGCTGTATTGTTTGACAGAGATCTTGCTGTGCAGCAATGTCTGCAATACCATTGTGGCAGGCAGTGAGTGTTCAAAGCAGCAAATTAGTCGCTTTTGAAGTTTTTGAAAGGAGCCCAGCAGATAAACTCAATCTGTAACTGATATGCTGCTGAGAGATTGTCAGTGTTCTGCTGAGACTGGAATCACTGGGATCTTGCTGTGCCATCTCTCCTTGTGATCCACAATGCCCTCAACAGCAACTCTTGCATTTCCACACTTCTGCCCTCAAACGCCCTCCCCACAACAAACATGAGGACAGAATCCCCCCGGTCCTCACGTACCATCCCACCAACGTCCGCAACCAGCACATCATCCTCCGTCACTTCGACGATCTGCAATCCGACCCCACCACCAAAGAGATATTTCCCTCCTCACCCCCACCTTCCGTCAACAGGGACCACTCACTCCGTGATTCCCTCATCCACTCCACACTCTCCACCAGCCCCACCACACCCAGTACCTTTCCCTGTAACCGTGGGAGGTGCTTCACCTACACCTCCCCCTCCACCTCGGTCCAAGCCCCCAGGCAAACTTTCTTTTATTTGACAGGGGTTCACCCGTAGATCCTTCAAACTGATCTGCTGTATCTGTTGCTCCCATTGTGGCCTCCTCGACACCAGCGAGACCAAGCACAGACTCTGTGACTAATTCATAGAGCATCTGTGCTCTGTACGCTATCATCAACAACACCTTCCGGCTGCCAACCATTTTAACTCCCCCTCCCACTCTCCACGTGACATGTCCATCTCAGGCCTCCTCCATTACCACAATGACACCGCACACAAACTGGAGGAACAACACCTCAAATTCCACCTCGGGAGCCGGCAGCCCAATGGCCTCAACATAGAATTCACCAATTTTACAATCTCCCCACCACCGGCCTCATCCTCTGTCCAACACTCTCTCTCATCCCCAACCCCTAGTCCTGACACAACCCATCGATGTTCATTCCCACCTCTCTGCCCTCCCATTGCACTGACACAATCCCCACTGCCCCCTGCCTGCATTCACCTATCACCATCCCACATACCTTCCCCAGCCCAGCCCCTTCTCCCTCTAGTTATTTCCCAGCTCCTTTCACCCTCTCCAGTCCTGGTGGGGGGCTGTCGACCTGAAATGTTGACATTCCTGCTTCTCTGATGCTGCCAGACCCGCTGTGTTCCTCCAGCCCCACCCTGTATTGATTCTGTCTCCACCATCTGCTGTTCATGCTGTCTCCCAACTAATCCTGTCTTGTTCCTCCCAGGGAATTGTTGTTCATTCAGAAGATCCAAAGAGAGAGAGAGAGACTTTGGGACAGGGTGATCTTTGTACAAGAGCATCCTCCAAGAGTGGGGAGCCATAGCTCTGAGGCCTGAGGCCTGTACAACAGGCAACACTCCGCGGTGTCCATGTGAGCTGTTTCTGGTTATTACCCCGAGGTTTGATTTCTTCTGTGAGCCCCTGTTTTTTTTTATGGGCCACTAGTTAACAGGGTCCTGTTGGATTGTGGCCTTGCAGCTTTAAAACAGGTTTGAAGCCTGGGGTTAAAGTAACTGGGGCCTTGGGATTTGACACAAACAGGTAGACCCCCAGCGAGCCCCTGACAGACAGGGCTCCCCCAAAGGTGGAAATTAAAACCCTTAATGTGAAACTCTCCTGAAAGACTTGTTATTATGTTAGAGTAATGTGCGACGTGTGGGGGCAGGATGATACAATTTGAGAATCATGTCATTGGCCACTTTAATTCAATTCACTGTGAATCTGGGAGGTCTTTCTCTCCGCCTCTCCTGTCTGCAATCCTCTCCAGTTTCCTTTTGTTACTTAAACTAATAAAACATCCCACAGCTTGAAGGGCTGAATGGTCTCCTCCTGCTCCAATTTTCTATGTTTCTATGTCCAATGCATCACTCATTTTCATGTCATACTCTCACATCCAAACAATGAAAGGGAGCGGACCCAGCGCTGATCCCTGTGGCACACCACTGGTCACAGGTCTCTAATCTGAAATGAAACCTTTCACCACCTCTCTCTGCCTTCTGCCTTCAAGCCAATTCTGATTCCAAATGGCTAGTTCCCTCAGTATTCCACGTCATCTAACCTCACTAACCAGTCAACCATGCAGGACCTTGTTGAATGCCTTACTGAACTCCATATAGATCACACCAACTGCTCTGCCTTCATTAATCCACTTTGTTACTTCTTCAAAAGACTCAATCAAGTTAGTGAGATCCGATTTCCCATGCACAAAGCCATATTGACCAACCCTAATCAATCCTGGCCTTTCCAAATACATCCAAATTCTGTCCCTCAGGGTTTTCTGCAACAGTGTGCCCACCGCTGATGTCAGGCTCACTCATTTATATCTCCGTGGAATTTCTTTACCATGTTTCTGAAACAGTGACACCACTTTAGCCAAACTCTGTGGCACAAATACCTCAGTTAGAGGCGCAACAAACACTTCCCGAGCTTCCCACAGAGTTCCAGGGGACACCTGATCAGGTCCCGGGGATTTATCCACCGTTCAGTCATTTAAGGAATCCAACACCTCCTCCGCTGTAATGTGGGAATTTATAAGAAGACATCACTATTTATTTCACCAAATTACCTGGCTTCCATATCCTTCTCCACAATAAAAACTGATGCAAACTACTCATTTAGTATCTCTCTGCGTCTCCACCTATTCCACACATAAGTTGATCTTTAACAAGCCGTATTGTCTCCCCAGTTACTTTTTTATCCTTATGTATTTGTGGAATTCCTTTCGATTCTCCTTACTCTCATTTGCCGAAGCTATCCTGTTTCCCCTTTACACCTTCCTGCTTTCCTCCTTACAGACACTTACATACACTGACTCTCTACTCTCCTCGGGATTCACTTGATCCCTGCTGTCTATTCTTGACCTCTGCAACCCTCTTTGTTTCAGAAAAAGCCTCAATTTCTGCCGTCATCCAACAGTCCCTTCCAGCTTTGTCCTTCTCGGGAACAGGAAAACACTGTTTCTGGATTCTCACCATCTCACTTTTGAAGCCTTCCCATTTTCCAGGTGTCCCTTTACCTGTGAATATTTAAACACACTTTTGAAAGTTCTTGCCTAACACTGTCAAAATTTGCATTCCTCCAATTTAGTACATCTTGCAAAACAATCTCTTGGCCGACGATCTTCACCACAGCACATCCATCCGTTTCTCATGTCAGCAGGGATAGAATGCAAAGTGCAAAACAAAGACATTGATTGCATTTGCATGTTCCTTTGCTTTGGGATAATTTGAAGATGATACACTGGTGGCTGGTTCCAGACTCTCCTCAAGGTGAGACGTTACCTCGGCATCCAACAATTCAACAGCTGTTCAAAAAACCTGGCTGTTTTTTTAAACAACGTAAATGATTTTACGTGTGAGCTATTGTGAGAAGCAAGTTATCTGAAAGAACACTCTTTTGTTGATCAATCCACTCGATGCAACGTCCTTCCCTCATAAGATCACCAGCAATGTGCACTTGACTCAGAGCCACCTGATATCTGGCAAGTGAACAACCAGACAGTGAAGTGTTGCCTCACCACTGCTCCTGGTAATGGGACAGTCTGTGTGCTCTGTATCTGCTCAGCTTCCACTTAAATCAAAGATTTTAGTTCTTTCATCATTTGTGACAAATTTAGGTCCTAATCATTAGCAGCAGTCCCACAAGATCTAATCATGGAATACAGGGGAAAGCTTTTATAAAGACATGTTTATGTCTCTCGCTCGTTTAATTTAATGCTGTTTTCTCTCTTAATGCATTATTCTGTTAGTCTCGCTTTATTGAATTCAAAAGTGTTCCGAATCCCCATGCCTGGGCTTTAATGTAAGCTTTATACATGTTGTTTTCATGTAAAACTATTTTTCAAATCACCTGTTTATTCCCACTGCACCACATGGTGCCCCCCCCGCCACCGCCCCGAGACCCCCAAATTCAGCTTCACACATCTTTTTCTTTGATTGACAACAATCTTTACCTTCCCTTGTATTCCATGATTTGATATTGTTTGGCTTCTGCTCATGACCAGAACTTAAATTTTTTACCAATGACGAAATAGTTAAATGCAAGATATACAACCCACAGAGCACACAGACTGTCGCGTTACCAGGAGCAGTGGAGAGGCAACGCTTCACTGACAGGTTGTCCACTTGCCAGATTTCAAATGGTTTGTGCCTTTCAGTAAAGTGCGTGGTATTGCTGATCTTATGAGGGAAGGACACACTTCCAGTGGAGAGTTCAACTTTACAGTATTTTGTCAGATGGCAGTAGCATTGCACATGAAATTATGTGTCTCATTAAAAAAAAACTAGAGTTTATGTAATTACACACACATTTTGAAATGTAGGATACTGATCAAATGCCTCACCTTGAGGACAATCTGGAACCAGCCACCAGAGCTCAGTCGTCAAATGGGCACGAAGCAAAGGAACATGCAAATACAACTGAATTATTGCATTCTCTGCCTGTTGGCCTCAGAGACAGATGAGCATGCCGCATTTCATTTGGCGAAGAAGATTGTTTTGAGAAGTGTAAATGTCTGGCCATATCAAAAGTAGGAGTGGCCCAGCATGGATAGTGACTTAAATTGAGGACTCAAGCAGAGCCATGAATTATCTCAGAGAAGAGGTGTTTCAGGTGAATCTTTTTTGTGCCCCTGTCTGGCTGTTTTTCTCCATCTGGTTTGATCTCTGCCTCTGTCTCTTCCTCTCTCCATCACACTCTCTCCCACTCTCCCTCCGTCTCTCTTGCACTCTGTCTCTCTCTGTCTTTCTGTGCCAGTGCCTCCCTCTCTCTCTGAGCCTTTCAATTTCTCACTCCCTCACTCACAAATTTTCTGTTTATCTCACTCACTCACTCTCTGTCCTACTTCTCACTCTTTCCCTCTCTGTCTCTCTCTCTCTCACTCACTGTCCTTCCCCCTCGTTCTGTGTCTCTCATTGTCTGTGTCAAACTCCCTTTCTCTCTGTCACCGTTCCTCTTGCTCTTTCCCCCTCCCTGTCATGTTTGTCTATCTATCTCTCTCTCCTTGTGTTGCCCTCTTTGGGAGTCCCTCTGTGTCTACGTCTGACTTGCTGTCTCACTTTGTGTCTCTCACACTATTGCTCTCCTCTCACTGTCACTTCCACTTTTGATCTCTCACTGTCTCTCTGTGTCTCATTCTTTCTCCCACTGTCTGTCTCACTGTCTCTCTCTCTTTCTTTCTGTCACACTATGTCTCAAACTCTGTCTCTTTCTCTCACTGTCTCTTTTCCTCACAGTGTCTCTCTCCCACTGCCTGTTTCTCACTCACTGACTCCCTCTCCGTCAAATACATATTCTCAATCTCTCTCACACATACATATCATTCTCTCTGTCTCAGTCTCTGTCTCCCTCTCTTTCTCTCACTCTGTGCCTCTCTCTGTATCTCACCACTCTCTGTTCCTCTCTGAATATCACTCTCCCTCTCTGTCTCTCATGCTCTATTTCTACCTGTCTGTCTCTGTCTGTCTGTCTCTGTCTGTCTGTCTCTCTCTCCCTCTCTCTCTCTCTCTCTCTCTCTCACACACACACACACACACACACACACACACACACACACACACACACACACACACACACACACACACTTTCTTTGATAACAAGGTGTGGAGCTGGAAACGGGTCTTGGCCCAAAACATCAGCTTTCCTGCTCCTGAGGTGGTGCTTGGACTGCTGTGTTCATCCACCTCTATGCCTTGTTATCTCGGATTCTCCAGCATCTGCAGTTCCTACTGTCTCTCACACTGTTTCTTTCATCTTTTCTCTCCCCAGTCCCTCTCTCACTGTCTCCCTGTGTGTCTTTCTCTCTACGTGTGTCTTTCTATTTATTTTTGCTCTATCTGTCTATCTCTCTCATCACTCTGTCAGTCAGTCTCTCTCTCTCTCTCTCTCGCTTACTGTCTCCCTGTCTTTCTCAAGCAGGCTGCTGAATTCAAGACATTATATTTCTGAATACCTGGTTTGACAAGATAATATAAATGAAAATGTGGAAAAAGCACAATTTGAATTCTGATTCTAAAACTGCAATATCATTTGGATGGATGGTAAACGATAGTTTCCAGCTGTACTCTGGGTATGTTGGTGCACGCTAGTGTGATCTGTGCCAACCACAGACAGAGCAAATGCCTGTGGGTCAAGAAACAGCAGATCAGTGACAATGTAATAAAGTCTGAACTCCCTGCAGGCCAGTGTCTCACTCAGGGGGTGATTATCTGGCAATTGTGTTCCAGGAGGCAGAAGCATAAGCTTGGTTCTACACTTTGGATTCTGTCTGTGCTCAGAGATGGCACGGTGTGTGGACGGAAGTGAGGCGGTGCCCCCAAGGTAGCAGTGGAGAAAGTTCGGGATTTGCAATTTGGTGTTTTTGTTGGATAAATCAACCGTCATTATCCATCATGAATTGTCTTTGAAATTCTTCCTGTAAACCCTCAAAACTGAGCAGGTCTGACAGCATCTGGAGGGAGAAAGCAGAGTTACTGCTTCGAATCTGGTGACTCTTTGTCAGAACTGATAGCATCGGGGAGTAAGTGGGATTTATCCTGAAGACTGGGATTGGGGTGGGGTGATGTGGTGGGGAAAGGAAGGGATGATCAGGTGGCGGAGATAGAGACTAAAGAAAGAGAGAGAGAGAAACGTGTGACAATGTGTTCCTTTAAGAGGGATTTATTCTGTTTGGTTTCTCTTCACGAGGGGGATGTGAAGCATGTGCTGAGGTATCTGCTCCATGAAAAGCGGAGTAAGTAAATTTTATTTAACGTAAACAAAAGAAGCAGGAATCGGCCGAGTCAGGCTCACACTGACGCAAGGTTTTAATTTTGCTTTTAATTGTTGAAATTGGGCTGTTGGAATTGAAACTGCCAGATACAGCTCTCTCTCTCTCACTCTCCCTCTGTGCTGCTGGTTTCATCCTGTTATTGATCCTTCTCCTGGACTGGAATCTGTTGAATTGCTGGATTAGTCTTTGCCAGGCTGCGTTCATGGGATGTTGCTTTATTGGATCAGTTAATGGGCATTAGTTCATACATTATTTAAATATTTCAGCGGAGTTAAAGTTACGTCAATTTTTTTGTTTGCATTTTAATTATTGAGTCATGATAAAGTGTGTTTTTCTGAAAGCTCAGTAGTTTGACCATTCAAATCAAATCTGGAGTGCAGCACCATTTACCTGCCTGAAAATAAAAGTTAGTGACCAGGCTATCTCCTTGCTGTTTTTTGGGAGGTTTGGTCCGTTCCGTAACATATGAAAGGGGTGAGTAACAAAGGAGATAATGGATAGCAGGCCAGGACAGAAGGGAAGCTGAATATCTGGTAATAAAAACTAAGAACAAAGTTGAACATTTAAACATAATAAAAGCTTTTCTGATGAAGGGTCCAGGCCTGAAACATCAGCTTTTATGCTCCTGAGATGTTGCTTGGCCTGCTGTGTTCATCCAGCTCCGTTATCTCGGATTCTCCAGCATCTGCAGTTCCCATTATCTCAGAAAAGAGTTACATGTTTTGTGAGGGCTCCACGGTGGACGAACTACTTCCCCTGTCATGATCCAAATCTTAGCAATTAGAGCTTTTCTCGAGTCGTAATGGGTAGTAATGCACTAGAAGAAGCTGAGCGGGATAGTTTATTTGTTAGAAACCTAGGATTCAAATCAGTTGGGGTTCTGGAAATCGTGTGACATCAGAAAAACAACCAGCTTCAAAGTACTGACATTTGTACTTGGAAAATATGAGGAAGTATACACCTGGAAGATCCACGTGAGAGAGATTGTGTTCACTCTGTAGGTGTGAATAGAGAAGAACAGTTAATATCACGCTGTCTGTAGACATCCCTCTCGGACAGAGAGATATATCTCACTATTCATGCAGATGCCCGAATGAGGGAAAATGGAGGGACCATACACTCATATTATTGTTCTCAATTATCCAAGAACGGCCATTCCATAATTTATCTTCCATCATATTTCCTCTTCCAATGACATTTTCCAATGGTAATTCTGTGATCCCGGTCCCAGAATATCACACAGTGACATGAGCACTCTGCTGCTGGTTCTCAGCTTCATCAGAAAGTTCCTTGCGATTTATTCAAACTTCACTCTTTATTTATTTTAATTCTGCAGCAACACCTCCCATGGTGTATTTGTGACTTTATTCAAACAATGTCACTGTTCTGGCGGGGTGATAAACCGAAATGTTATGGTTTGCAATAAACAGAGGGTATAATCTGAAGGAATAAAATCCTCATGAGTAATATACTGAATGGGCACAATTCTGTCAAATTTCTTTCATTGTTGCGAAATGTTCACCGAAAATCTTTGATTCTTTTACAAAGGACAAAATAATAACTGTTCTTAATGAGACAAATATATAATTTCTGGAGTTCACAGTCATTCGTATACGATGCACAGATTCTAACAGAATGGTTACAGGAGAGAAGGAGGCCATTCTGCACATCGTGACTCTGCTGCCTCCCTGAATGATTCATTCCCCAAGGATCAATTTTCCACAATCTCTCTAACTCCTTCCTGCACAGACCTGAAGCTAACTCCATCCCATGGAGCTGGATTGACACTGCATCCACTGGGCTCCTAAGCTTAACATTCCTGATCCCATTCAATCGCAGCGGGAAACATTTTTTCTGCATTTTGGAATGTCTTTATTCTCTCATCAACTCAAATCATTCCTCTCTGGTATTCAACAGTTCTGTCAATCAGAGTGTTTTCTGGTGATTACACTGTCTAAACGCCTCCTGGTTTTCAATACTTTGTTCAAATCTCCACTCAACCTCCACTTCTTCAATGAGCAGAATCGGAACTTTCATCTGTCAAGGTCACTGAAGCCCCTCGTTCCTGCTCTCATTTTCATCAGTTGTGGTTTTGTTGCTCCTGGGAGTATATGTCGCGATGTAATATACACGGTACTTATGAACATAACATTAAACGTGTTTTATGACATTCAGTCCCAGGGAGCAAACACGCTGACCATGTGTGTGAATCACACAGTCCTGGACGAGGCCTGGAGGAGCGTCGATCTGTGTTTAAGTGAATGGCTAAAAGGAGTGGATAGTGGAAAATAATATCCTTCAACAGGAATGGTTCAGGTTGAATAGGTAAAGAGTGAACTTTCTTGGAATGCAGCCAATAATTGTGGCAGGTTGGGAAGATGGTAGAGTGATTGTGCTTGTAATGTACTGGTGGTGCTGGGGACTAGGCAAACACTCTGAGAGAGCTGGTGGGAGTTACGGTCCATTTGTAACTCCGGAAATTTAAACTAATCTCATTCAGCACTGACTGTGAAGCCATTGCCTGTTGCAAAAAAAAAAGATCACGAATATATTGAGGGAAGGATTTGTAGTATTTGTATATAATGTAAAGCACAGCCTGTTGATAATCCTGTTTAACTATATTTAAAACATTTATCACATGACTACTGGAATACAGTACATATTTCTTGTCTCCATACTCAACGTCCCCACCAGAAGCACAACACTGAGTTTTGGTCTCCATATCACTCTGTTCATCCACACGAGGAGCGGGGGACCCTACTGTGAAAATTACATCCTCCCACGTTAGTCTCTGCTCGGAGCACTGTGATATATTTCTATTTGGTTGAGCCAACCATGAAGGAGACAATCAATGTGAGAGATTTAATCATGAATCCAATGGGGAATTTTGGACATACCTATCTGTCTGGCAAAATGCTGTGAATGTTGGTCTCACAAGCGAAGAGAAGGGGATTTCGGTGAATCTCTGTCATATGTTTAATTGGGTGAAGCTCGATGAACACATGAGAGCACCAGATGATAAATTAATGTCGATGTGAGAATATGAACAGTTCATGTGACTGTGAACAACAGAAAAAAATACAACTCTAGGCACAATGTCCACTTTCTATGCACTAAATCCTCTGCAAAATCTTTGAAACGTGCGGAACTGGGGCAAGGGCCAACAGGATACACAAAGGATACATGG